>NC_133577.1:84900573-85200573 GCF_964106895.1 Numenius arquata | reverse complement strand
TATGCTATACATTTAAAGACAAGGTATCAATGGCATGCATCTTCAGCATTTAAAACGCATTTCATGGGTTTGTCTTTATTCTGATGTTTGAACGCAATTCAGACTCTTTACTTTCACTTCCCTTGGCATGGCTGGAAATTTCACCAGTGTTCACATACCCAACAGTTACTCTTAATGCTTCAAAGCTCCATGAGGAACATTCACCTCCTGTTTACTTTGTCTTCATCCAGTATTTGCTTCTCCTGAACAAAGACCACCAACACTGATGAATTCTTGAAACTTTCTGGGGTGGGCAACCAGCCACCTGGCACCTGACAGAGACCACATGTTGCTGTACACATGACCTTTGCTAGGCATAAACACAGCTCCTTATAAGTAAAAGGCTAGAACATGGGGTCATGGAATGATTTTGCTTTCAAGTTTTATATACAATATTGAAGAGCATGTTATCTGTATCCATCTCTGCATTTTCTGTCAGTTCAGAGAACTCCATCTGAAGACACCAAGGTAAGGTAGAGGACACAGAACTTAAATTAAGGATGCAAAGGTATTTATGAATTTCAATGATTACATGTAGTTGGAGGCATTTGAAAGATGCTTTTTGTTCAGGACATGTACTTCGTTTGGCAGAGTCAGCTGCAAATACTAATGCAATTGAAAATCCCCAAACGCCACAAAAGGTAGATATTCACACAAGATACAGTCCTGCTAAGTGCACACTCTTCTCGTCGTTGTTCAATTCAGTGTTGGTTTCACAGTAACAAACACAAATTGTCCTCATTTCTATATCATGTCTATGGAGTCATGGGCAGCAACAACAGATGCAGACTCAGTCTGTCACTCCAGAAGGAATACGAATGTGCTTAAAGCTGCTTCATTTATGAAGCGAACATGGAACTGTTACCTGCCTGAAGAAAAAGACAGAAATTACAATTTTGCTGGTTAGTTTTCCTCTCTATATTACTAAACAGTAGAGCTTTTCACAGACAGATGACACAGACGTTTTATCTATGGTGATGAAACAACTCTCATGGTTTTACAGAACTGTCATGTTTGTGCATTTCGGTATCTAGCAAAGTCTGGCAGCAAATTCCCTTCGAAGTCATCTGGAAAAGCCAATACCAAACTAAGTCTACATTTTTGGAAAAATCAGACAACTTGTCCAATGCAGAGATGATTTCCCTTCCCAGTGAGCAGATGTTAGAACAAAGCAGTTAAGGAGACTGGAAATCTCTCAAGTTGTAGCTAACTTGATTCCGTGATCCGTGAACACTCTGGAATACACATGAGAGTGACTGCTATGGGATGATCTGCAAAACCTGGATTGCCTGTTATACACTTACACTGGTCTTTCCACTCATAATATAAAATGAAGCAATCAGCACTGCCTAAATCTTCCCTGCCAGAGATGCCGTGGGTTAAGTAAAGCACAACTCCTGGGGTCAGAAGCTCCTTGCCAGAGATGTGCACCCCTCTGCAGACGACAGTTGGGACCGAGAAAGCTCACTCGCCTTTGCTTCTCACTCTTATGTACTAGAAGGTGCAAGAATGATGTATCTGTACAGAGATTTCAAACTGTGCTGAATAAGCAACAATTAAGAGAAGCTCAGCTCTACTTGGACTGTTCTACACTGACCAGCTACTTTAAGGATTGTGGTTTTTAGGTCACGCTGCTTTGAAACAGCTGTAGGACAAGAGCTGAACAGCTGGAGCACCTCTCCTGAAGACAGGCTGAGATAGTTGCGGTTGTTCAGCCTGGAAGAGGCTCCAGGGAGACCTTATAGCAGCCTTTCAATACCTAAAGGGGGCCTACAGGAGAGATGGGGAGGGACTCTTTATCAGGGAGTGTAGCAATAGGATGAGGGCTAAGGATTTTAAACTGAAAGAGGGGAGATTTAGATTAGATATTAGGAAGAAATTCTTTACTGTGAGGGTGGTGAGGCACTGGAACAGGTTGCCCAGGGAAGCTGTGGATGCCCCATCCCTGGAAGTGTTCAAGGCCAGGCTGGATGGGGCTTTGAGAAACCTGGTCTAGTGGGAGGTGTCCCTGCTCACGGCAGGGGGGTTGGAACTACATGATCTTCAAGGTCTCTTCCAACTCTAACCATTCTATGATTCTCCATATTGGCTCTCAGGCCAAAAAGGTGAAGCAGTAGATGTCCCTAATTTTGGAATTCTGGCATATTTCATTTTGTAACATTCAGGTTAAAAGTCAAATGTCTAAATGATTATATACAGGATTGTATGATTATAATACAGGATTAATTACATTAGCTGCTAAAGATCTTAGGTACAAACAAAGCCTATTGATAAGTTTTATTTTATTTTTTTCCCAAAATGGACTCTGGAAAAAGTTATTAAGCCTATGGTAAGACTCTCAACTGTAACAACTTACCAGTACACGAAACAGTAACAGTGTTGAGGGAGAAAAAGCAACAGCTACACTTGTAGATGTTCCTTTTCTTTTTGCTGCAACATACTGAAAAAAAAAAAAAAAGTATTTGATTACTAAAATGCTAGTGTTTCAAGGAAATGGAATGGAATGGTTTATCTGTTAGTTACAATAAAAGGGAACCCAAAGTATTAGAACTTACGTTTGCTACTAGGTCTTCTAGTTATAGATGAATATTACAAATCTCTCAGGGAGGAGGGAGAAAAAAAACAAATGCCACATATTTAAGAAGACGTCTGATGGAGAATGTAACCTGTTTAAATTTCCTTTTAAGGAAAATTGCATATATGTATATAAAGTGAAACAATATACCTTATCTCATTTTCCTCTTGACAGTCATGACACTGTGTAGTTTCATCACTTTCTGGTCTGGATTTGGGATGTGTTTTCTAGGCAGAAAATGCATTAAATATAAATATTCTAAAGCTTTCTCTAACAACTCCCTAAACAATTATTGTATGTTTCAGTTTGCTTCAGATTTTCAATATCAAAGTCATCTTGCAAAACGTAGTCTTGTCCTCTAACATATATCTGTTACTGGTATAATTTACTATCAAAGCCTTTGTACTGGAGGCAGGGGCACAAGGGCAAAAGCAAAAGAATCCTCTTCTCAAGATATAATAGCAGAACTGGGAAATTGGGGGAATCCCATGTTTTTAGTTTCCAATTAGACAGCCTATCATGCTGATAAGACAGGATTTGCACTTTGGTGGTGGAACCCAAGAATTTGACAACATAGACTTACATCTGCATGTCACAGTTCAGTGAAGATCAAAAGAGATATCTCTTGCTTTCAAATGCAGAATGGTTCTGTTCTTCCCACCTCCCCATAGCTATGAAATGTAGTATCCCTATGTAAGCAATTAAATGTAGTATTTCTTACCTTCCAGTATATGGCTCCCAAAATAAAGCCAATAAGAAGAGACAGCAATGATGTCAGTGCTATGCTGATCCCTTGCAGGCTGGAGCTGCTAATGAAGCCAAGTGCCTCTTCTGTAATTACAGATGTTCTCGTTAGTGAAGACAGATTTATAGCAGAAAACTATCTTCAGGGCAACACTATTAGCAAGAGCACTTTTATGCACCACCTACATAACAGCATCGTAAATTGCAGAACAGATGCTTCAAAATGCTGTGTATGAGGCACACTTCATACAAAAGCTCATAGCAAATTTTTGACCACAAGGATGCTTCTCCCATTTCTGAAACAGCTGTGTTGAATAGTTCCAACACAAATTCTCTTTTTGTCATTTGTAGAGAATTTTCTCTTTTCCAAACTTCAAAGTTGGGGGTTTATCAATTTTTAAAGATCTTACTTTGTAACACAAGGTAATTCTTTGGAAGAGAATATACCTATCACTTTATGCGTTTGCTGAAGTCCCAGAAGACGCATCCCACTGACGGCAGATAGACACTTTGACTTGCCATTAATGAATGACCAACATGAGGTCTCTTGAGGGAGGTTAATTTAACAAAATAAGCCTGACTTCACTTCTAATGTCTGTCTGGAAAGGTCCCGCTGACTTCAGCAAGATCAAACTCTTGTACCTAGAGGTCTAGCTGGGCATTATTTTGTTGCTACCATTTCTTGATAGCTTTTTACATTTTATACGGAAGAGCCCCAATCCTAGTCTTTTATGTACACAAGCAATTCCATTCCCCTCACAGCGAGCTATACACATGCAAAGACTAAAATGTGGCCCTCCAGTTATTTAATCAAGAGCAGGATGTGAAAAGTCCTACAGAGTCACCCTGGGATCCACCTTCTGAAATGCAAAGCAGACCACAGGAGACTGCTAGTTTAGACACCATCCACCTAGTTTTACTTCATTTCAAGATTTGGTGTGTGCAGCTCAAATGGTGAGTATACTGTCAGATTACAGGAAAAGAACCAAACTGTAAGTACTGAAAAAGTGTAGGTGATTAGATACAGAAAAGAAAATGGATCGATAACACTAGAAATTTGTGTAACTCATGCAAACAGCAAATGTCTAAGCATGTACGGTATGATATACTGGGTCAAGCAATGTGCATTTAGTACATTATTGAACAGCCTCTAAGAAAACACTTTAGTTCAGAAAGAAGAATTCTCCTAACTAACTAGCAACTCACTTTCAACTCTCTGGGATTTTCTGATTAACATTTTGCAAGCTTTTACACAAATGTTGTTTTTATCTCTGAAATTCAGCTGTGCTTTCTAGACTCACAGTAGACAGAACTAAAACGTAAGAAAACAAAAAGTCTGCATCTTATATACTCATATACTACATATATCTCTGTATCTCATACACTGTTTACAAACTTTAGGTTCTGTCTATAGGGGCTTCAATTTTACTTATAACTAGTAGACCTGGCACAGTAAAAGGAAACATTGGTGGAGCAAAACCAATGCTAGCTTATCGTGAAAGAAATCTGTCTACAGAGGAGAAGGAAAAGATAGCAGACAAAGTTCTACACAAACGAACATCAGCTGAAAAAGAGAGGCTATTGATTAGTCTGCCTCTGACTGCTCAGACATTAAAACTAAGAGCAGAAATTAACTGGAGGGGCATATCTTTTCTCCAACTATTCATCCCAGATTAGGCATAGAGGAGGTCTGCTTGCAGGACTGACCTTCAAGAAATCTGGACAAATTCAAGTAGGGCAGAGCCAGCCTGAACATCTCAAAAAAATTCCTGTCATTACTTTCTCTGTATTGTATGCTCAGCTTATTCTCAGAAGAAAAATCCTATATTGCTTTTGTAATCTAGTCAAGAAAAATGCAATGCTGCTTTGCCTAATACCATTAGCCATTTTCCCAGTGAGAGACTGCTGAGTTATTCAACTGAATTACATAAATACTATGGGGATGGTTATGGTTTCTGGATTCTGTCCTGCAAACTTCATACAAAATGGAAAAGTGAAATAAAAATCAAAGGAAAAACTCTTCAGGGCACATAGACCATAATTTATTTGATAATATGTTATGGTACAGTGTATAACCTCAAAAATCCTCTGCCTACTCTACAATGCTGGGCAGCATGTCATGGCAAGCATGCTAATTTTTATATTAACTTCTAGAGAAATGTTCTGTATGCAGGGTGATCAGTGGTAGTCTAGCACTCCCATTTTTACTATTATTTTTCACAAATTTTAGAGCATCTTAGACAACAGAAGAGCTCTCTTTACAATGAGGTATCTAAAAGTGGAAAAATCTGATTTCTGAGAAGATACCTCCAATGCAGATGCTTTCTTCAGCACCTCTGGAAAACTGAGAGGAATTCATAATTACCTTTCTATGTGGGGACCTGCAACGCAGGGACAGAGACTAGATACAGTCAAACTGTGATACCTTCCCCAGTCTACCTTTTAAAAATTACAACAGATTTTTTTTCATAACTTGATAGTGTATGAATTAGTTTGAAAGTTAAGTAACCCATAACTACCTTAAGAAGCAAGCAACAACAGATTATTTAATTTGACTTTCAAATCTAGAAAAAAGTCTCTTGAAAGATCTGGAGAGAATGAAATGAGTCATGGCAGGCTTCTTCATGTGCCTTTTATTTATAGTAACATGTAAAACAGAACAGGTTGGAGAATTTTCAATCTGGAGAACCTCCCAGGAACCTGTGTCCTAATGAAGAAAAGGGAGATAAGGAAAGCAGGCTGGGTGCCAATAGGTTTTTATTCCTTCCATAGGGACCTTTTCCTCTGTTAGAAGCTTGAGAGCTCTACACAGAAAGATTCCCACTCCCAGCAGTTTTAAGGGTAGAGCAGAAGAAGGAATAGAAGGAACCAGGTGTATCGGTAGCTTTGTGAACTCCTTGGGCAACGCCAGAGGAACTCCTGGCTTTGCAGTTAGTTTATTATTCACTTAAAATAGACTCTATCCAGCAAGGTGTGAAAGGGGAGTGGAAGCGGGCCAGCATCTCTCAGAGCTCTCACTCTGCACCTTGTGGAAGATTCCCTAAGGAAGTGATCTCATCTGATGTTGGTTTATGTTTTGTCTTCTTGGACATTTGGATATTAAGCTGTGAACAAAATATATTTACATTAAAAGTCACTCAGCCACACAATGAACTTATTGAGCTACTCTCTACCTTGAGCCATGTGTGCAGGTTTAGCAACCAATTATGATTCAAAGCACTGGCTCGATTTTTTTCCTATACATGTCTCAAAGGAATTTTCAGTTTACCCGCGCTCAGCTCCAACGCAATTACCACAAGATCTTATCTATAAAAATGCAGAGCAGCTCTCACCTGTTCATTAGAGTTTTTCATTAACTGTAAAGATGGAACATAGGCACAGAAGGCAACACCAACTGCATTAAGCCTTTGGTGAACATTTTCACATTGTTGTGCAATTATGGGATTAAACTATCGCATTCTTTGCTTAATTATAAAAGTAGACCTTCTTCCTAAAAACATTTATAGAGATGTCTGTGTTTACATGTTCTTTGAGCTGTTCAGTACTGAATAATAAAGCCAAATTACTGTGTGGAAACCATAGGCAAAAATGGAAGAAAGCAACACTGAATCTTCCATGAAAATATAAATAATACCATGGCACTAAATTGAGTGAGAAGAGTTAGCAACAGCTAGTAATTTCTAGCTGTTCGAGCTTTAATCATAGCAACATGAGATTCATCTGATGGGAAAAAACCCCAACAATTACTATTTATTATTTGGTTCAACCACTGAAAGCAGAGACTCAATACTTCTTATCCTGACACTTGTCATAGGAACCATCTCACACAGGAACCACACATACATAGGAACCATCTCATCTGAATTCTCTCATCTGAATGAATTCATCTGAATCTGAATTCTCTAGACTATGCATGGTATAATGATCCAGAGAAATATCAATAAGACTGGGCCTTAAACAGTTAATTGGAATTTCAATTGGACTACTGTCATGTAATGCAAACAGAAGAAAACAAACCAGCCTAAATAAATTGTGGGTGGTGGTGTTTTGAGAATTTTATGGGGAAAACGATGAGAGTGGGAACATGCCACAGATCTACATGCAATATTACAAGGATGAAAGCAGCACTACTGCCACTCAAAAAAAAAAGAAAATTATAACAGGACTAATTGTTCCATTTTACACGTAGTTGGGGTAAGACTTTTGGTGTACATTTAGTCAACATTCTACACTATTACAGTAGTTTAATTTTATTGTCATGTAATAACAATGAAGTAATGAAATATGACTCTTTCAACAAATGTAGCAACAACATGAAAAAATGTAATTTAGTTAATATATATTATATACAATGTATATGATAATTATTTCATAAATGATTTTACTAGATGATGCACTTCAGGTTTGTCTAAGCTGAATTTACAATTAAGAGCAGTTCAAGTCATCTGACTACAGAGACTTTATTAATAGATTCAAAATTTATTATTAATCTGGAGGGGTTCTTTTGCAAACAGTGAAGGCTTTTAAATAGTCTAGAAAACATTAATATTAAATAGCTCAATTTAAAACTTTTTTAAAATTAAAGAGGGTTATTTAAAAAGAAAATATTGCAGTAGTTTGTGTCTGGAGATGCTTTTTTCAGGTTTAATTTCCTCTCCTCTCCAAATGCTTTCCTTTTTGCAGTTTCAATCTAGTGGTGCTGTTCTGAGAACAGTACTGACACCAGCAGACAGGGTCCCCTGTGCTGGGGAGTCCTCACATGGGAAGTAATAAGATTTATTCGTTGGTGTTCTTTCCAAGAAGGTCGAGATTAAGTAAAAAGAAAAGTTACTCAGCAATAAAGCCAAGATAAAACTAAAATCAGTACTGAAGATCATTTTCAGGGAGTAAAATAGATGCCAATACAGATGGCCCAAGTCCCTCACTGCAAAGAGCTCCAAACAAACAACTAACGTGTAACCAGTCAGCAGCCAATGTCCAAGTTAATGTAATTTAATCTGATTATGAGTTCAAACTGTCCCCAGCCCCAGACATGCAGTCCTCATGTCATTTCTACATAAGGCTGTTAACTGATATCCAATTTTCCAATAAATTGCTTAAGAGAACGATAATCAGTTAAAACACACCTGTACAGCATATGGCCAGCCAAGCAATTTCTTTGACTTACTGCATTATTTTAATTAGGCTTTTTTCCTACTTGATTATCAGTTCCAGTTTTAAAACAAGATTAATAAACCTGCTTCTCCCCTCCACAGTACAGACACAGGTGCCACACTCCGCTCTGCTGCCTGGCATCCCTCCCGTTACTGTACTGGGTCAAACTCCTTTCATCTGAACGCTCCTGTAATCTATCTGTCTCTCTTTTGGCTCCTTGATCCATTCCCATTGCTTCAGGCTGCAGCTGAATATTCTTCCTCTAACAGTGACAGCAAAAATTATCACATGTTCAGACCTGAGAGAGACAGGTATGCACTCTTTTGCCCCCTCATAATTGGCCCTGGGCTCATCACATTATTTGCAGCCAGCCCTGGGACCTCTTGGAGAGGAATTTATGGCAGTGAGACTTCTCTTTTCCAGAGAGGCAGGCTGGCAGCCATGAGTTGAAGGTGGTTTTTGTTCCAACCTTCTACTCAGAGGGTTCTGGGGAATGATGACTTAACACCTTCTCTTAATTAGAAAGCAATCAGGAAGGGCTTCAAATCTGACAGCAGCTGTGAGCCAACTAAGAGGTAGCATGCGTAGTGATAAAACCCCAGAGAGTAACTAGATTACACGTTTCCAAGAGAAGGAGCATGAGAAAAAACTCAATCTTAGTAGTATCTGTCCCACCATCAGGAGCTATTGCTGTGCCCACCAGGCCACATCAGGCTGCCTCCTTGACCACGTTTTCTTAAGCACAAGGAGCACCAGCCACACACTTCATCATCACACATTTAGATAGCATGGGTGCTTGTGAAGTGAAAGGGGGAAATTGTAAAAGAGATACATGTTGTCATCCTGATGTGTCTGGGAAACAAGAACAAAGGAAACAACAACATAGTTAAGCTTTAATCACCATTTCAGGAACCTCTAAGGAAAATCCCCTGCTTTTGCTCACATGAAAAGCTCCAGGGAGTGTTCACTTTGCTGTACGTGATGTCACTAAAAAGCCCCTGACACTACGCTATTTCTCTTCCCCTCAGATTCCTATACATACCCCTTCTGACCTCATGATGCATAATGTTGAGGCTCTTACAGCAACAATTCCAGGTCTCTTATCTGTCAGTGACCAGTCATGGAATACGCTGACCAAATCAGATGAGAAACACGGAGATGGACATGCCAGAGAAAGATTACAGACTGCCAAAAATGCAGTAACTTTGTCCCTGACCACAAATGAAAGCACGCTGACTGTGAAGCTGGCCCTGCTGCAACTACAGCAAGCAAACACGGGGACTGTCTTCAAGTTTGGTGTCAAGCTTGGGATTGACAGTACTCTCAAAATGGAACATACAGGCAACCTCTTTGTCCTTGTGAGCACCTTGGGCCAGACTTTGGACAGCTATTATGATTGTTTGGAGCAACTTCCTTTTCTGTGAGTTGATATGAGGTGTCTGGGACAGCCAAGTTTGCTGAGGCCATATAACTAGTGAGACCTCACGACAGCCAAAATGAAGAGACCTGCCCTCTCCAAGTTGTAGAGAGCTGTCACATCATTGTAACTTGATAGCAACTCTAATTTTGATTAGATAAATTCACTGCATTTCGGTATGACAGCTGAGAAACACATGGTACACCATCCGGCACAAGTAACTTCCCATTAATTTGCACAATTAATGACATTCTTTTCCTCTGAGCTCTCATAACAACCAGCTACCAGAACAAAATGGAGACACAGATATTAATTCAATCACTTGTACTTACTGTTACTGCTAGTGTTACTGCCAATGCTGTCATTCCTAAGGGAGCTGGCAGCAACAGGAGGAAACAAAAATGTTTTTGTGACAGCGACTCTGGAATCTAAATAGAAAATGAGTGTGTCAGCATTATGTAACTTAAAATACAGTTCCCCCTATATAAGATGATGGGCTACAGGGCTACTATGATGCGGCTATAGGGCTGTTCTAAAAATCTGGGTACAGGGCTGTTTATAAAGCGGATTAAGCCAAAAAAGGCAGATTATTAAGAGGCAAATGTGTCTACGCACTGAATAGCTATTCTGGAAAAGCAATTGCTTTAAACAAGTTCTTAGGTTAAAGCACTGATCTACTTCTCGTTACTACTGGTGTAACCGTGCAACTGGATACGTTGCCCTAATTAAAAAGCTAATAGCTGTCACTAGAGAGAGTAAAAGAAAAGATAACACAAAACCTCCATTTACTGGAAGGATGAGAATGAACTGCAGGAGCCTGACTTGAGCCTATTAAATTTTTTAAATGACATAAACATGGCCTTTTTCAGGAAGGGTGGTATGAATATGGAGGTGACTTGAGGCTGCTGTAATTTACAACTTGTCCTAGCTTCCTGTCCTGTCAGTAGTGCAATCTTAGGCTCCTTTAAATCATTATAAAAATTAAATAGAGAATTAATGGAAGATAAGCAGAAGAAAAATGTAAAAATACAACCCAGGATATATTTGGCATGAAAAGAAACAGAGCAGAATATTGTGAAGTTATTTGGATTGCATTAAGGAATGATGTCACTAGGAATGATGGCACTAGTTTTACTGTCAGACAGAACTCGACTTAGAACTGAAATACAAGCTTCGGTGTTGGTAGTAATTTTAACTGGCAGTAAAAAGGAGACATGGAGATACAGCATCAGATTCTTAGCATCAAAGGAAATCAAAGGACAGTCACCCATTTATATCTACTTAGCTTCTGCTCCCCAAAATGAGAGTCATCTTACCATTCTCTGGTGTTTCTACTGTTGAAGGCAGAATGCAGTCATTCTTATCCAACCTGTCTGCAAATTCCTTGTAGACCTCAATGGTACTATTAAAGTGCCTAAAAAATTCCTCAGGAATGAAGTGACCTTCTTTATAAAGGTGACCATTTTCTTTTACAAAATCCTAGGGTAAAATATAGAATTCAGCTTGAAAGAAGGTCAAGAGAGATGGTCATTTCAGCATCTCAACAGATGATCAAAATATCCAAAGATGACACAAAATAGTTCAAATTTTTAACCTGCAGAAGACCAAATTTTCTGTATACAATCTTCATGAAACATACGAGCTCTCTGATCCAAGGATTTCAGATTTGCTTTGCAAATAGAAATAAATTATTAACCCAGTGTTGTAAAATTGTCAAGGAATGAAAGGTATTCTCTCACTCTGTGCTGAAAATGAAGTGACTTTTTTTTTATTTCCCTCATTGAAAAAATTACCTTGATTTCACATTACTTTGTAATGTTCCGCATGATCCTTCTAATCTGAACACAGGAACACAACATAATCATAGCTATTGTCATAAGAGTACAGGGAACAGAATACAATAGCTGGGACACACTATTGCACAGAAACAGGCTGAGATCCCTGATAATGTACCTAAAAATAAGAGCAGGACTATAAACAAGGAAGCCCAATCACACTGAGGTCTCACAAACAAGTGTGTTATGCCAGACTAAACAACAAGATTGAGGTCCATGTTAAGATCATTGATAGTTATCTTTATTTCTTTTTACCTGACTCTGGCTTTCATAACAACTGACTGTTATGCCAGCAGGTCGAATTTGGCCTGGGGTTACCCTGTACTCCCAAAAAGGAGGACAATGGTAAGAACATAGGTTAAATATATACTAAAGAAAACTTCCTAGTTTTGGCTTCAAAATTATTTCATGTTTAATGCTGAAGGTACTACACCTAAGATCATTCTTCTCTGAGGAAATCAATAGCTAGTTGTTTCTCTGAATTACAGGATATTTACTTCTTCATTCTACAAAATAAAATTCCTCTTCCCCAACCACATCCCAGCTGAATGCTTTGAATCATCAGGACAAGAATAGAAAAAAATATAATAAAGAGATACATTGAATACTGGACAGAATTCAGTTTGAAATGGAAAGGTAGGGAATGTCTAAATACTCTCGGCAATATAATGCCAATATATGACAAGGTTACAAGGTTATGCCACTCTAAACGATCGAGCGGTTTAGTCCATTTGATTCATTCTGGATGTTAAAAAAGTGCAATTACAACAGCTAAGGACTTGACAAAAATAATCGTATATGGAAGATGAAATCCTTGCCCTAAAGAACATGATGGATTTTGCCTATTTTGTTCAGTTGGACACAACCTTTAACTACAGAACCTATTTCTAATTACTGATAGACTGGTTAGAGCTGGGTAAGGGATTAGAAAGTTAATTTTTTTCCCCCACCATTTTCACACAAGAGAATCAGACATCTTTTGAGTGAGCCTCCTGGAATCCTTCCAGCTGCCGTTGGCATCCAGAAACACATGGAAACAGGCCGATATCCTCTTCGCTATGTCTTTGTGTAAAAAAGTTTATTAAACCATGGTGAAGCTTTCAGAGCTGTGATACATACTAAGAGTATATTAATAGCTTCAACCACATCGTCTTTAAATTTACATTAGGATCACTAGCAAAATGAATAATTTAAGCTGGATGCACAAGGAAGATTTCTGCCAGTTTCAAACAGACCAGAATGAATTAATTATCTTAAAGATGATGGTTACATTTTTGACTACTTAAATAACTGTATACAGGTCATTGTATATACTGTAATTCCTTGTAAGTCATTTTCCTTTAGAATGGGAGATAACGACTAGCCAACATTAGCACAGTGTACTCAGTGCATTTCTAAACAAAGTAGGATTTCAGATGTACAGGAATAGAAATAAGAACAAATCTAATGAAGCTTTGGACATTTTTAAACTATTACTGAGTACTGTGCAACAGAAAGTTCAAATAAAAATATCCAACATAAAAGTAAAACTCTGTATAAGATTACCTTATTTTTATCAAAAGCTAGGCATGCCATAAGATCATTAATTATCCTTGTGAGATTATTGATGATTGAATAGTTGCTTAAAACATCAGACATATCTGAAATATCTGAAAATTTCTGGAGAAGATTATGTAGACTCCTTGAAAATTCAGGCACCATCAAATGCAACCAACAGTGATTAGGCTGTCAGAGGATAAAAAGAGAAACAGAGAGGTAGATTAAATATCAGACTTTTGCAAAAACTGGTTAAGCAACTCAATGTGCAAAAGTAGATTAGACTGCTCTTTCCAACTTAAATTACCTTGAAAATCTAAATTAAAATTCGTCTTCTTTAGTGTGGCCAACTTTCTCTTCAGTCCTTTTGGTAAAATTTCTATTTTCACTCATACTGACATATTTATGATTGCCTGTTAAATTCCATGCCTTCATTAAATTCTTAATGAATGCTAAGCATCAGTCTGTTGAGAAATTGAGCCTTGGGACATACTACCACGAACCCTCTTCCATGCTTTCATTAACCTATTTATTTTTTTTTTAAATAACTACTGCTTTAACAATTTTCTTCAGACTTTCTTTAAACCAATCTCAGTGTTCATTTATTATTGTTACCCTACATGACTCAGTTAACCCCAAAGATCCTTGATTTAAATCTCTTCCGAGGAAGGTTTCCATAAACGTTTTGCATTAAATCCATGTATGCTTTTATCCACCTTTAAACTAGTTAGCTCAGTTAACTCCTTCTCTTCACCCTTTTCACTAAATGCCACTCTGGGAACAGTTTATAGATCTTTCTTTGCCTGAGTTTTTGTCAATGAAAGAGTTCTGCACAGCCTGTTGCAGTATCCACCACTTCTGTACCACTGGAACAGAGTTCAAATCCTTTCACTGACACCTATGGAATTAGTTTGCAGATAAAGTTTGTACAGCTGTCCATGTGATTCAAACCTGGTCATTCATCTTGTTGCCTTTTACTTAGATTTACATAGCAGTAGTCAAGTAAATAAAAAAGCCACCCAGGCTAGGAAAAACCCTAAAATAGTAGGCAAACATACGGGTAATGCATTAGTCACACCGCAACATGTACCTGGAAATCCCTTCCCAATAAATGCTGAATTTTTAATGGTAAATGTTATGGGAATTTATTCCATAGATGAAGCTATTTTTCAGTCGTTGAAAATGTCTCAGGATCATTAAAGACTGTCAGCTATGAAGATCTTGGCCTAGCAACTCCTACGTACTCTCAGTATCACTGAATCAGTTTCCAGTTGCTGCCCAGTGGATGGGCAGCATCCACCGAATCCATCCATTCCATCTTCTGCAACATTTGGGAAATACTTGGTTTTGTATCCACTTTTAGGCTTAATCTCATTTTATTCAATTTCTGCCACAAACCTGCATACAGTTTCTTTATTAAAAAATCCCCTATTCATTACTATCGATACCTTCACTTGGTGACAAATTACTCTCTTGGTGACACAGGTTTTGTTCTGCCTTGATGTGTAAATGTTTTTGATGAGGAAAAACACACTTCAGGCTTTCGAAGACTAACCAGACTACTAGGCTTCCAGGCTTAGAGAAACGAATGTAAATACGTTGTTCAGCTCCACCTGACTTTTCACTTTTGTGTACAACTCTCTTACACATTGATAATAAGTGGCAAGTCAGTATTATCACCTTCTGTAATTATCTCAACAATGACTTATAAATGTATGAAATAAAATGTGAAATGGATGGCGTTTGGCTTGATTCTGCTTCCCTTTTTTCCTTCAAGCACAACAATGGGAGGGGAGAGGCAGAAGCAAATAAATGACAGAAAACTTGTTGAAACGTACTCAATTCAAGCAGCACGTGTTGTGCCATGTCCCGCTGCCCTCACGAGACAACACATTCTCCTCTGCTTTGGTGAAGGAATACGGACACAGACCTTCTGTGCTTCCCTGAACTGCAAATCTGTAAACCGTTTTCCTCTGAGGTTTTGTGGGTGTGCATACTCCTCTGGCAGGGACTAGCAAAAGCTTGCTGCTTCTCCTAGTGAGCATTTGGTGATTCCAGCAGGGAATCTATTTTGTTGCTCCCGTGGTTTAGCATGTGCGTGGGAGTCTCCTCTGACTGAACCGTTCTGACCTACAAAGCTGTATTTTACGAGAGCTTCCAGTATTCTTTTCAGTAATATCAAGCTGTGCAATTGCTTGCTTTCTCAGTAGCTACCAAACACAGGGACGAAACTGTTGAAATTGAAGAATGTGGTGTTGTTCACAAGGAGAAATGGAGGTTCATCTCTGCTTTTTTGTGTAAACTTTGACCAAGATTTACATTTTAGGGCAACCGCAAACCTGACTTGCCTTGTACTACTCCAGGTAGTCCTCATTTAGCTTTTTCTTTCTACACCTATCTAAAAGTTTCAAGTTTATCTCCCTTTTTGAGTTTAGCCTCTGCTGCTGTCATTTTTGCCTTTTAACCTTCAGGTTAGACTACACGGTTCACTCTATGCGAGACTACTTTTAAAGCCACTCAGATGCCTTGAGCTAGTGCATAATGCAACAACCCTTCCGTTTAATGGATCGGGTCAGTCTGTTCCTGTTACATGCACTACACTGGCTTCCCATCTGCTTTGCATTCACCCTGCCTTCCTACCTTTACTCATCTACATTTGAGGCTTGCTACCTTGGGTACATTTCCCACTTTATGCACACACTGAAGATTGAAATCTATTGAAAAAAAAAAAAAAAAAATTGCAGAGCACTGTTTTAATCGTTTCAGAGCTGAACAAAGGGCATTCGCCTTATGCAAAGCCGTGGGTTTCCCAGCTTGCAGGGACCTTGTAGAACCCAGAGCAAAACCTACTTATTCAGCCAGCCTTTGCTGTGGTATGCATAACACAACCTGAAATCCCCAGAGAGGAACTTGGCAAAGTGGAATGTGAATACCGCTGAATACTTCCTCCTGTGAAGGCATGTGGCCAAGAGCTGCACCTTCCATCACCATGACTGAAAGTGGTGTACAAGCAAAGGGAATACGGAAATCCCAGCTCTAAGCTTCTCTTCTTCCTATTTATTTCTTGGCTGCTCATCGTAAATGTAAACTGGACCTAAGTTTCTGGATATGATGCAGCAAGATGACATGGCATTTAAACTATAGAAAAGAAACTGCGTACCGCCAGCCAAAACTGAACCATGGAGTGAGGTAAGAGTTAAGCAGTGAGAACGACCAGGACCCACTGCTCAAGCAAGCTTCCCTGGCCGCCTTCATCTGCAGTGCCAACCTCCCCAGGAGCGCAGTGGAGGGAACAGCCCCGATCCAGCTCAACCATCAGCTGCAGTGCTCATCCTGGAGGCTGGCGAGCAGCGCTCGGGCTATGGCTGTCCTCCACAGACGTGAATCTTACAACATCAGGCACCAAAATTATTGAATGTCAAAAAGCACCACAGCCAGGGGATGGTGGCTGCCAGCCAGTCTTACTTTTTTTTTCCTCTGGGTATTGGCTATTTTCAGAAATGGAAATTTTCCCACAAGTTTTAATTATATCATATAGGATCTAGCACCTGACTTCCATTGCATTTTTTTCTGCATAGTTCTCCTGTCTAAGGAATCAAGTTTAAACTTTTCTAGAGTACTCTAAGTTCTAGTAAAAGTCTTGCATTTCCAACAAAACTCATGAGAACACTGCCAGATCTGCATAATACCTCGTAACCTCACAGCTCAGGGCCCTTCACAATCCCACAGCCTCCTTTTCCTCCAGCCATCTTCTTGTTATTCAGGACTGAGAGAATGTTGCTTCTGACATTGTTCTCCAATATTAACAGGGAATATTGCTAGATTTGCTATGATGTTCTAGGGTAGGATGCATTTTTATATGTGTATCGCACACAAATTGGATTTTCATAATGAAAACTTTGCACAGACACAAAACTAGCTTCTCACATCTACCAGATGATTTCCAGCTACTGATGTATTTGTATAATGATTCATTGTTGACAGGCACAATATTGTTCAGTTTAATTTTCAAACTAGTCCTTTTCTTACTTTTTTTCTTTCCTTAAAACTATTAAGTATAGTACAGTAGGGCATTCAGCATAATTTCTATTTTCCCATTTCTTTCCTTCTCTCCTTTTTCTTGCAGTGTATGCGACAACCAAGAGAGTATTTTCAATGCATCACTCTAAAACTACTTTTTTAAAATTAAGGAAAAACACCAAAATATTTAGTGGAATAAACAATAAGATAATATGAAAAAGTTGTTAATACAAAATGTTATAAAATTTTAAAGAAGATAGGTGATGCTTATTTGAAAATATCACTACGTATTAACTGTGGGATTATATAGGAAGAAAAATACAAAACATGTTTGTATTGTTTGTTTTGGTTTCTAATGGTTTGTTTAGTTAATGATGCTACCATTTGCTGAACTTAGGGTTCTCTTTATTGGCTACTCAGTATTTGTTGTACTTTAATGGCATTTCCACTGGCTGAAATGAGGACATCCTACAGTATATTGCAAAGTTCAACTGGATAGAAACTACTTTAAGAAAGCAACAATTTTCAAATGACAGCACGAAATAATACTATAGTTTGACTTTTTCCAGAGAAGATGTTAAAAAATCTAAGATGAAGAAATGTTTCCCTAAGATTCCTGTAATTAAAAATGTTTTAAGTGACTGCAGGAATCTCTCTACGTTTCTTTTAAATGAATACTTGTGAAGCATATGAAAAGTGAAATAACCATTATTTAATTGTAACTTACTAAGCCATAGGACTACGTATAAAACATTACAGCCATCACTGGTTCCAGTGGGCTATTTCATTGGCATTAACTTGAAGTGGTTGTACATACCAGACTATCCACCTTCGGGACATATTTAAGGGTTATCATATAATCATTTGGGAGATTTCCAACCTACAATAAACAGACAATAAAAATGTTATTACTGACTACACAAAGTAAGACTTAATTTCCATCACTGTATTCAACAGAACCTAAAAAGTATTCAACACAAATTTTAGTAACCTACCAGGTGCAAGAGCTTACATACTCAGTTTCCTGTGGAACTGCTACTGACTCTGATTTGGTCACAAGTGAAGCATCTTTCCACACCTCTGTAACATTCCCAGATCCAATGTGATCATGTTCAATGTTACCCCTTCCCAGCAGAATTAAAGTCAGTAATGCGGTGAGGAGATGTGATCTGAGGTTATTCATTACTGTAGAAACTCCACTGGATTTTCATCTTTTAATGGCATGTTTTGAAGTGTTTATGTGACAATTTGCATGTAACCCCAACCACTCCAAACAGCAGAGGACCCAGTAGTCTCCAAGCTGTTTTCCTTCAAAAAACTTGCAACTTCAGCAAGCATCTGAACCTAAAGAAATACTTGCCTACCTTGTGCTTAGTTATGTAGCAGGTCAGAAAAACACTTGAGCACAACTTCAACTTTGAAGCTGTGCCTATTACTAATGATGAGCAATATAATTATATCACAGCAATGTCCTGCGGCAAAGGAGAGCTTCCACAGACGTAAGCTGAGCACAGCTTTGCAGATGTGGGTGAGTATGGGCTGTGCTGAAGCAAAGACAAGGAGTGGAAGAACGGTTCTCACTGAATTATACAATGCAGTCTCCCACAGATGGGATCCAATGCTATAGTGAGACGTAGCTGATCATCTGGACTATGTCCTGAGGGGTGAGACAAAGGGAAACGCTACCACGATCCACAATCTCTTGAAGTACTTTTTTCAAAAGGTTTACCAATTCTACGATGCTTAGTGATACAGCAAATCTATTTTCTTTTGTATCAGTGGAAGATTCAATTGATATTTCTCTTTCTGGTTTGAAATCCGTTTAGTCAAATGACAATACCACAAACATAACTCCTTTGGTGAACCACACTCTATACTTTGTTTAGCAAAGTATTTCTACTTCTTCAGGTTAAAGATCATCCTGTTATGGCTGCCTTTGATTCTGCTGCTATAGCAACCAGCACAGGGATTTTTCTTTCCTGTGCAGTTTTTAGGTAGTATTTTGTTTGACACAACAGAATATTTTATTTGTTAATTAAAATTTAGTTTCAATCAAAAATTAAAATGGCAATTTCAAAATGTTATGGTTCTAGAAGTAATCAAGGACAATACTTATGCACAGTCAGTCACTAGTAAATTCCAAACATTTTTTTATTTACAACGTGGGCTGAGTGACAATCTTTCAGTTCAGTGCCATCTAGCTTTCTCCTACAGCTTTAAAAAACAAGTTTTATACAAATGATCCTGGTACATTCCTTTCCATAAATCACTTTTCTTTCTTCTTTTTTATTTTTATAACTACACATTCCCAAAGCAGCAGTTGCAGAAGTGCCATGAAAATTCTCTATATCAATTTCTATTTACCTGGTATTTTGAGAGTTAATTCAAGATGCTATAAATACTGAAAAATATTGCAATACATTCTTTCTTTCTTTAGAGCATCAGATTTTTTCTAAATCCCTATCCACAATTTTTGTATATTTTTCCTCACTGTAAAAACATCCTGACATCATGACACATTAAGAGATAATCCAGTTTCTTTTCCAGCTTCCTTTGCGTGCCTAGAGAGGTAAGATTATCTGCACTTCAAGCAGCAAAGATAGTGAAGATGCTACTGTATGTGCAAAGTTTCACATACTCACTCTAGAGGGATTCAGTACTTAGCAATGTCAGCAAAAGCACCGTTCTTTAAGAAAGGTCACTGGAAGATTAAATTTGTTCCAAATCAATGAACACTACAAAAATTGATATGCATTATGTATACAATCTACTTTACTGGCATTAGAGCCTGTCAAGCACTTTTCATGCACAGTTAAAAAAAATGTAACTGCCCAAGAGCTCTTACAGCTTCTTAAACAAAGCTGGAGAATACAGCTCAGCCTCAGATATTTTTCTCCTTGACAGACTGTGAATCAGAAAAGATATTTTTGAATTTACTACTAAAAATGAAGATCACTGGGGGGGAGGGTGTCAAGCACAAAATATATGCCCTGCCTCAAGACAAAACAACTTGTTAAAGTTTTATTGATTAAACTCCACATGCCAGATGCTCTGCTGATGGTAAATGACGGAGCTCAGTCAAAGTGAGGGAGTTATATTTGCGTCCCAGTTGGACTTCCCAACTCATGCATAGAAAATAGGGTAGAGCCCCTGATGTAAGAATGAAGGATGTGTTTTTACTAAATCAGTGCATTTTGTACTGTCTTGCTTTTCTGAAATGAATCTTGAAATTTCCTTGCAGACTATCCACCAAGACAACGATCCAAAACCAACGACTTGATTTCCAACTGCTGAAATGATCCTGAAAGGAATGAAAGGGCTCTGGGTACCTGACTGCTGCGGGTCCCAACAAGGAGTAGAGGACAAGAGGGCTCTGAGCTGCCCAAGCAAAGGGGAATGGAAAGTGACCTTCCCTTGAAACTCCCTGAGTCCCAGAATGGCTTTTTTTGGTTCCTGTACTCAACTCCTTAAGTACAGTGATAAATCTTGGGGCCACAAAACACCTGCCTACATGACTTTCCTTGGTTCAGACAAAAGTAACAGTTTTGATGATTATAGAGAACATCAACTGATAATCTTGGAAAGTAATGTATAGAATTAAAATAACCCTACATTGCAATTAATATGCCAGAAAAATTTTCTCTGATTTAGTGAGTGTGTGTGGTTGTAGAAATCCTATCAGGCTCTGAGAAGAGGTGAAGAACAGACTTATGTCTTTAAACCCATATAAAACCAACATTAAGTGATATATTCCTAGTTGTAACAAAATCTCAAACTGGGGAATGTAATATTCCTTTTGACATACAGAGGTCTGAATATTTAATACAGCACTGTTAACACTGCATAACCCAAATATACTTTTAAAATATGATCATAGTCACATAGATGGGGAGATGAAAAAGGGATGTTGTAAAAGCGGTTTGAGTTCCATACACTACTCTTTCATCGCAACAGCAGAACAGAAACGAGACGATCTATCTCCGCAGTCAAGTGCTTTGAAAAGAGGGCTACTGCTTTTGGAAAGTTTCTTTATTGTGACTGTTCTGAGAATTTTAAGGGGGCAAGCACAGACACCATGATTTTTTTTTTTAAACAGATCAAATATAAAGTAAGTCCCTAAAGTAAAAATTACCATTTACCATTGTCAGGGAATTTTCTTTTACTCTGAGGCATATGATGGGAAAACCATACTTTCCTTTCTGCTACCATTTCTACCTCATATTTCTCACTTCCTCATCCCCCTTTCCTACTCTTTAATGCCTCTCCATCTCCGTTCGTTTTATCCTTGGGGTTTTTTTTCTTGCAGGAGCTTCCACTTTCTGTTCATCATCTCTGCAATCTACTCTATCTCATCTGCTAATGAAGCAGTTAATAAAATCTTCATCATTTGGCTTACGACAACATGCTAACGATTTCCTTTCACACTTCTTACAGCCATAGTGGCAGATTATTTGCAGGATAACAACACTGGATCATTTTTTATAACCCCTTCACTCAGGAGAGTTAGATCCATTTAGAAATAAATATCAGATATTGCAGAGAGTGTAAAGTACACATTTACAGCAAAGATGCAATGTGAAGGAAAAGTGTTTGAAACAGCATGTCTCCAACAGGCAACTTGGTCAATAAATGCTGACTATTGTTTGGGCTTCCAACATTCAAAAGAAAAAAAATTGCTTTAGAGAAACAGATCATGGAAGAAGTGGTGAATATCTTAGGTTTTGTTAATGGATGAAACCAAAATATGTAGGTACATTCTATACATATTCACAGCTCAGTGAAAACTCTACTTATATGCGAAGTTGATGTTCATATTTAACAAACATATATACAACAGATTCCTAATTCTTATGCAAAATCAGAGTCACATTAACAGCAATGCAGCTTTCTGCTGACTTACTGTGCTGAAAAGAACAATGGGGACAGGCTTTATTGACAGGTGCTGCAATTACAGTTTCATAATACAGAACATTTGTTCATCAAGTAATGTGTTTCCCTCCAGACATCTTCATTCAAAAAGAAGCAGGAGTTCAAGTGATTGGTAATGCAGAATGAATACTCTCTAAATACTTTCATCCTCTATAGGTATGAAATTCTGCTCTTTTAAAGTTCTCACTATTAAAAAATACCAAACAAAAAAAGATTGTGCAATTGTTCTTTGCTTCTTAAAATCATTTTACTTAAGACACACTCTGCATATGACAAAATTATGTTATAAAGATTTGAATAAATTTAATCTACAGAAAATATGAGTCATTTTTCTGTGAACAGATACCTGCCTGGTTTGGTCTTAAGTTGATTAATGCTCTTTGTTATTGATGCTTATTCATGCTTATTGTTATTGACTCTGGTCTTTCTTTCCGATTGTAGCTTCTGGTATGAGTCTAGTATGATACTAGTGAAAAGTCCAGATTAACACCACTGAAAACAAGTTACACTATATATCTGTCTTCAATTTATTACTCAACACAAAGTTCATTAGTCAAATGACCCACATTTTCAGGCACTGCACAGTGTGCCTTATCTGTTCTCCAACAGCTTGGGCTTAGTAGACATCCCTGGTCTATCTTCACAGAAAGTGTTGACTAAGGCATGTTCTTGTCATATTAGAATACAATACAGTCAAGCAGAACCCAGCCACAGCCATGCTCAGAAGTCTTCTACCAGTGAAATAGGTTTTACAATACTTGGAACAAGAAGCGCAGAATGAAATAAATGAAGACTAGCTTGTACCAAGCTACAGGCAAAAAGAGTTTGGTAGGGAATTGTATCACTGTTTTGCAAGCTGTAGGTGAACTGCAGTAGAGATAAGGAAAAACAGAGTAGGAAAAAGAATGAAGAGGGACAGGGATTCATGCTGCAAAGAATTTTAGCATGAGATAGAAAGAGGATGAGAAGGTACCTGAAGTTCATCAAGGAGCATCCTTCCTGTGGCCATGAGCAGCATAATAGGTACCATTAAAATAATGAGGAGAAGCTAGGACAAGAGGGCAAACTCAGCATGTGTTAAGACATCACAAGCAGTGTTAATCGTTAGTGCCTTTGAAGACAAAACCAAGAAGCTTGCTGTTGATAATGAAAAAAAGCAGGAACAGCTTGAAGGAAGTAAGTAGGAGATACAGGGTCAGAGCAGCAAATTAATAGACAGAAGGGCAAAATTATAGAAGCCAAAGCCAGAAAAAGACTTTTCAGTAGACTGAGTTTTTATCCACCAAGAATTTGGAAGAAAAGTGAATTTGTATGGACAGAGAGATACAAAAACATTTTTTTCCTGTTATGACAGAAAAGAAAGAAAACATGGAGGTTTTAAAAGTGAACATGCAAGGATCTGTGAAGTGGCAAGAGCCAAAATGGACACCTTTGTTATAGACTTGAATTGCTGGGGAGAGATGGTGATACACATTTATAGTGAGGAGAAAAGACCCAGGGAAGACTAACATTTTGGGGAGATAAAGAGATCATGATCTGCCTCAGTAGAGGATTCAGACCATACTGAATCTAAGCTGATGTGTGAGCATTTGTGATGAGACAGGAGGAAGAGAAGCCAATATCCTAAGCCAAATGTTGGGACCTTTGTGTTACCACTGAACGTCAAGTTTATTGGACACAGACATGGGACTATGCTCGTGACCGTGGACAAAAGGGATTAAAGAATATAACAGTGTGGCTGAGAATAGAGCCTTGAGAAACAATTATCATACCACTCTCAGGAAGTGTGATAAGAGCTTGTGGATACCATCACAATAACTATGGGCAATAACTGTATACATAACATTAGCTTCTGTGAAATCCTTGGTGCTACAATTTGTTCTCAGTGTGAAAGGGGAGGACATTTATTAAAGACATCGTGTCCTACAGGCACTAACTCTTTGGATCAGCAGAGAAATAAGACTTTTAAAGGCCAATAGGATCAATAAAGAACCCAACAACCTACGGGTGCTACATCTAATTTTGAAGTTGTAAGTCATTAGAATACCGTTCCTTTTGTTTCAAAAAGCAGAAGCGGTACAAAAACATTTATAGTAATTTACAAGAGTTGAACAGTCTTCTGAACTATATTTTTAAGCAAAATCATGTTGGAGTCCATATTGTATGTACTAAGGCTATACTCCATAGAGCATTAAAAAAATTGTACTTTTTAGCAAAGTAATGTGATCCGCCAGTATTCTCTGTGGATTTCTCCCTTCTCGTATTCACACTGTCAGCTAATGATACTTTGTTTTTAAAAGTACTTTAAACCTTATTATATTTTTTTCATTTTGTTCTCACTGTTAAGTCGTCATGGTGTAGCATTTCAAAAGAGAATAAGCAGTTTGCTATATAGTCAGTTTAACTGAAGAGTTCTTACACTAAATTTAAGATACTAAACTTATTTCCACATTATCCTTTCAATTCTCAAGTGGCTTTACAGAAATTATCTCCACATGAAAAATCTATGCAAATATTAAGACAGACAAAACAGGGATAAAGACTTTCCTCAAAACATTCTCAGACACACAACTCAAAACAGAGAATCCAGGTTTCTGGGCTTTGTGTTTTCTGCATCTGTTATTTCTCCAACCCAAAATACCTTTGAACTTGCTGGTTAACTTCACCCAAATTTTGCATTGGGTAGTGAGATATGAAAGGTACGGTTGTAAGTCGGGAGAAGGATCGTACCACGTCTTAACTGAGGAGTGGGAGGAGCTCAGTCCTACCCCACTCTGCTCAGGCTTGGCAGCAGCAGAAGCCCAGTGCAAGCTGGATGGTTGGCAGAGGTTTTCTTCTAGGACAAGCCGCACATAGACCACAAGAGTCACCACACAAAGTCCTTCCTGCCCAGCCAGCAGCCTAAGCGAAAGAGGGTATAAATCCAGCAAGAGCTCAAAACATTATCCAGGCAGGGATCATGCTTAGGGGGTGTGGGAGGGAAGAAGTCACCACGCTGCATGTGAAGAACTAAGAGGGGATGTGGGGGGAGGGGGCGGGATGGAAACATTGTTCTGCAAGAACTGCAGTTTCTGGACTAGTCTGGAGGAAGATGTAGGGACACAATACGGAAGTCACAGTCAAATTAAAGACAAACCTAATTTTTATGATATGAGGTTTCTTTCCTAATTTATCTGAACTATGTGCCAATGTATATAACAATGTCCAAAGAAAACAAGTTAAGAACACTGCCATGGCAGCAAATGCAAGGGACTCCAAATTAAGTGTTTCATAATATTAACACTGGTTATTGAAATTTTTTTCCATAATGAAGCCATAATATTCAGCTACACCAATATGTAGATGAAGGTATACTCGTTAAGTGTTCAGTATATACTATTTCTTAAAAACTTTGACCTTAACATCCTGCGCTACTGGAAGTTAGCATAATCACTGACTTCAGTGGAGTAGAGCAAAATACCAACTGACTTCACACAAGAAGATGCAGTTTTTGAGGTTACTGCAATGGTCAATTAAGTAACAGTGAAAATGTACTTAAATGCATTCAGTTCTCTTATGAAGCTGTGAGTCCTTCAGACTTAAACTTCTAAGTTCGGCAAGCAGAGAAGAGAAACACTCAATGAGTGTAGCCCATTCACACCTAGAGACTGTAAGAGCTGTTCAATCATTATCGCCTTGATTGGTACAACGATGCCTAATACTATGTTTATATATGGCACAAGTTTCCCATATACCTAAGGTAAAGAATTCTGCTGGATTTCAGTTGTGTTTGCCATGCAAATCAGAAACAGAAAGACAATAACCTTTCATCTGCATGGGCAGCAATCTGATCCCAGACAACATTTGAGGAAATCAAGACTTTTGATAATTTCTGTAGAAGCGTGGAGGGAGGAAAACACATATATACACACACTCCAGCTTGGTCAAGAAAATCACCTCTTCAATGAACTCTGAAATTATTCTCTAGTCTCTGCAATAAAGGTTTTGGTTTTGATCATGTGACAGATGTTAATGGACTTATTTATCTTTTTTTTTCATATTCCCCTGGTTCTAACATAGATTTGCTAACTTTGCTTAAAAATGTAAGTGCCATTAGCCACTGATCATTGTTTAACATAAAGAATAATTTAAAATAAAAACTACTTACCAATTTTGCAATGTCATTCACATCATCTGTCACTGGATTCCCGCAGGAACTCTGGGCTTTGACAAGAGGATTAAGTAGGAGTAGTTGAAGACAAAAGCAAGTGATAATCCAAGTCTATTTAGTAAAAAAATAGAAAAGAAACAAGAAATCCCAAGTAAGCGATCCCCAAACGTGAAGTAACAAGAGACTGTAGTAATTTTTTTTCATATACAAAGTCTAGATGCAACAATACTCTTCTTCTTCAGAGTAATAAAGGAAAACCTGGTAGTGAGCCATCAGATTACATGAGCAGGATCCTGCTTAGGTGAGTTTCTGCAAAATTTACAGATACCAAAGAAGAGAAAGTGACAAACTTCAATATTCTTCAGCAGCTGCATAAAGCCAACTAAATACTTGTCATTCACCTGATAAGATATTGATAAACCTGTGCCTCTGATGTGATAATGGGTGATAATGGATACCAGACCATAGCAATATAAAAAGAGAAAGTTCATAATTAGAGCCATTACATTTCGGTACTTAAACTGCTAGCTAAACCACAACTGGACTCTGCCCAAACACTGAGATCTCAAGAAGCAATACAATATATTTTCTCTAAGTGATGTGCCCTGGCCTCTCAGGAGTGGCAGCTTGGCTTTGGCACTACATTCCCTTCCTAAATCCTATTAGGAACAGCAATGCAATGTACTCACACAGCCTTGTCAGACTCAGCCAGAAAAGCACCAGATAACTAGCTGCGATGCACCTGGGTGTCTCCTTGGCTACACTGCCTGAACTTCCTCGCCTTCTGTTGTTCCTTGTGCTTTGCTGGTTTCCCATAGAGCCCTGTGCCAAGTTGAAGCTGCAGATCTTTATTTCCAGAATGTTAAAGCATTTAAGTTATGGATAATCAAAAGTTGCCTCGGGTTGTGAAGCTTCTTGTGCCAGCTGACTGAAGCTGTCAGCAGGGGCCGATGATGGTGTACATTTACTGCAAGTATGGAATTTGCCTGTGCAGGCTCCTGAGACTCCACGAGGGCAGGACTGAGACCAGAATTTGCTTTTGCATGAACCAAGATGCATCTCAGCCTCATCTGTTCCCTGTGACAGGCAGAGCGCTCCTGTCTCCAGCCTTGCCTTCAAATGCTATCCAACCTTTCAATTTAAGACCAAAGCAAATCAAACAACACAGACGAAGCTCTCTAGGAAAGCTGAGAGAGAAAATCAAGATTTAAAAGATTAAGTATCATTATAGCAACCTGGAGGGGCTAAGAAAGCATGATAATAAAGATCGCTCGGGAAACATGACAGAACAGTGCCAGGCACTTACCCTAGAGCTATTAAATGACAAGTAAATCTCTCTCTTGTACTGGCTCTTAAATCTTATAGGTATCTTACATCTCAAGTAAAACTGGTCATTTGCTTTCTTAGAATATGACTTCCTGGCTCATTTAGGCAAAACCAGTGTGGGCTGCTGCTGGAAAAGACAACCCAGCCTCCTCTGCCTAGCTCTTGCACCGGCCCTGGTACGATGGTTTAGCCAGCTGTACCAGGCAGACAACTTCCATTTTTGTCTTCCTGTGCCATCTTTTCAGGCAGATCAGCTTTCTGATCCAGGTAACTGAGACAGCAGAAGTGGTCCGTTACAGATGGGACAAGCCAGCTCTGCCTGTTTCGGTGGAGCCTGCACTCAGCTTTCCCTAAACTACCTTCAGATGCCACACAATTGATCATGATGATGGGTAGACTTACAAAGAAATCAAAAATATTCTAAGCACAGTACACATTCAATATGCAGCATGTCTTTCAATACTGCCTCTTGCTTCAACATAACTAGCATTTAGAAATACTTTTAATTTAATATTTGTACAAATAATTATTGAGAATAATTACCTCTGTGAAGAATTGAAAATAAGTACCTAACTTCATGTTAGGTACTTATTAGCAGTCTTTCTTACAAAAGACCTGTATCTTATGCTATAAAAGCTTTGCAGTTTTATATATATGAACAATTCAAGCCCTGGAGAGATGCAACAAAGATGCTCCTAGTCTCTGAAAGGACCTTTGAGAGCTCCTTGCAGTGTGTAACAGCTCAAAGTTGTTTAAGAACTAGCTGTAAGTGGCCAAAGAAACGTCTCCCTCTCCTAAGCTCCTAAGCTCCAGAATCAATGAGGAAACCAAAGGGGACCTGAAGTTAACAGACTACTTCCCCACTGGCAAATTTTGGAACAAAATTGTTATAAAAAAGGCAAGAAGTTAATGACAACTGGCTCCAAAATGGAGTAACTATACCACTTTCAAGAATTAAAAAAACGGAGTTCTACCTTCAGAGTTAAACAGTGCACGAGCAGTTACACTTGCTGGGGTTTAGGAGACATTTCCCTGATGTGGTCTTTGGAGATGGAGTCCATGCCAGAAATCACCAATTTCTTTATTGGATTCCTCAATACTGAGTAGCATGTAAAGGCTTTGTTCACTGACTTGTGTCACTGCCATAAGATGATATTTAACCTAACAGTCTAATAATCAAAAAAGTAACAAAACTCTTTAACTGGAAATACTTTTTTGCCAGATCAACTGAGTAATATTAATAAAAGCAGTAGTACACTCCAAATAAAAACAAAACTCTGATGCATCTTGTCAATTTTCATACTTCTGGATCTAAAGACAACCCATACATCAACCTTAAAATCACTGCACATTTTATAATTATGCAAATCAATAAGAATACACTTTTTTCCCAAGGTAAATAATGGGATTTAAAAGCATAGTAATTTTTATAATTGCTATTGAAAACAAATGCTTTGTAAATTTTGAGGTGATTTGAGGTTTTTCTTGCTTATTTCTTCCCTGTGTCATCCAACAGGAACTGAAAATCTGCAAAATACTGCTAGTTTCAACACACCTATTATCCAAAATCTTTTAATTATTTGCACTAACAAAATATCTATATTACACATGCCTAGAGGCACATTGTCTGTAAGGACTGTACAGATCAAAGAGCTAACCTATTTTTGTGTTACTTACTAATGACCAAACCTGCTGTTTGAGCAAAACTTGAACAGACTGAATTAAATCAAGGACAGAACAAAAGGGAAGCTTAAACAACAGCTTTATAAATAGAGATTCCAGTTTTACACTTTGCTAACCATAAATGAAATTTACCCACACAGTACTCATAACAGATTTCCATATATAATTACTTCTAAGCTAAAATGGGATTTCAAAGCTGGCCACAGGATTTAATCACATATCATCTACCAGCATTAAATTGAAGATATATGGCAGACAGGAGGCAGACCTGTATACCAAAGGGCCTCTTCCTATTTTTGGCTCAAAAATTATTCAATTGTTTTAATGTTCTAAAATCTCTTAAATACTGAACATTTAAGTTGCTTTTGTGAAAGGGAAAAAATAATGATTAGACTGGAAAGGTTAATTTAAATTAAAGATTTCGAGTACACACTTTTGATCATTCTGCAAATTATTTTTACTATTGCTTATAAACCACAATCTATAATTTCAGTTAACAGCATTTTAGAGACTTAGCTAGTGACCCAGTGTGTTGAAGGCCATACTTTCCATTGAAAATCAACAACTTTTTCATTTATGTTCTTCATTTATGAACTGAAGTATTGACAAAGGCTGCTGAATGAGTGCTTTAGCATCTTTTTCACGGTACACTATCAAAGATACTTAATCACGCTAGTTAATGTTCAGCTAATTCCTTAAGTGGAAAGCAGCAAGGGGAATACCGTATTGCTAAATAAACCAAACATTGGAAAGTCTGGACATTTCCAAATATCTAGTTTGTACTGATAACAATTAGTAATAATAAATAGGGAGAAATCATAAAAAAAAAAAAAAAGAAAAGAATAAAATGCAAAAAGAACGCATTAAGCACAGGGAGAGGCAATAACTACACAGATGAATGGATTATTCATTATAAAATTTCTTGCATTCAAATCAGGTTAGCCACAGAATTTTTCAGCCCAGATTCTTGAGCAAATCATCCAATTAGAATCATAGAATCATAGAATGGTTAGAGTTGGAAGGGACCTTAAAGATCATCGAGTTCCAACCCCCCTGCCATGGGCAGGGACACCTCCCACTAGAGCAGGTTGCTCAAAGCCCCATCCAGCCTGGCCTTGAACACATCCAGGGATGGGGCATCCACAACTTCCCTGAGCAACCTGTTCCAGTGCTTCACCACCCTCACAGTAAAGAATTTCTTTCTGGTATCCAATCTAAATCTCCCCTCTTCCAATTTAAAACCATTACTCCTTGTCCTGTCACTATACTTCCTGACAAAGAGTCTCTCTCCAAATTAACCACAACCAAGCCATCTCCAATTAACCTCTCCAATTAAGCACAACCAAGCCATGGCTGCAGTAGGGTTAGCTGACAATGTGGAACGATATTCACCTTGGGCTAGGCTTTTTTATTTATTTTTATTTTTATTTATTTATTTTTCACTTCTGCTAATGCTGGGGTAGTAACATCTCTCAATGTTGGTTCCCCAGGCAGTGTTTGGGTGCTGCTTTGCTGAGGCACAGCTTGTGAACTTCTGCCATAGACAACATTGGTTGGTCAGTCACAGATGACTTAATGTTCATACTTATGCCTTCAAAAGCTTTTTGTAAGAAGATTCAAAGAAAACTAAAATAGCAAGAAAAGATATTTCTTGCCTTTATATTTTTTTTAAAACTACAAAGCATCCAGAAGCATAAAAACACAGTAATTCTTTCATATGTCTACTAATCTATTTAGTTATTTAGCTGTGATAGAGATAATTAGTCACGGAAGAAGTGTCTTTAGCCAAGTAAGACATTTACTGTCAGCACTGAAAAATCTTGAATTGAAAGAAGATACTTTTTACAGAATGTAATCCAATTCCCGTTTTCATGGTATTCAGCGATACCTTCACCCATGCAAATGACAGTGGTAACTTCAGTACTCTGTACGGCTGTGCCTAAATAGTGCTTAAATGCTAAATATTGCTCAAGCCCCTCAAAAGTGAGTTAAGTGTGGAAAATAAAGTCACCCACCCATGACCACCTAGTTCTGGAAACAGTGAAGTACTTTGGCAAGCACATTTGGAACTGGAAAGGTCCTTACATGCTCTCAGGTACCCTGGAGATGACTTCAGTGCAGTTGGAGGAACCACTGCCTGATCCCTGAATAACACATAGTTGAAGCATTAAGCCCAGTGTACGCCCATCATTGTCCTTCAAAAGACTGGCACTAGTCTAACCAAATATAATAGCTTATCAACTAGGGTGCTCACTAACGAGTGACAGATCTGGGTTAAATTTCCTCTGACCAAGGTAATTTCAACTCACAGATATCCATATTCCTCTGATATCTACCTCCTAATTACCACTGGAAGCACTTTCCCACCTATGATGGCTTCCTAGCCAGAAGGGCCAAAATGCGGGTACACTGGTATTCCTGACCTGTATCTTTCAGAACATTTATGCATTTTACACTAGCAAGCCATTATGTAGAAAAAAACCCAGACGTTCACTGCACAGGCATCAGAACATTTATGTGTATCCTCGTCTCGCACATGCTCCTCCATCTGGGCACCCTAACTTCTGGGAAGCTCCCCAGTCAACATGTGAGCTTTCTTGAACAACCTTTTGGCAGTCCATTGAACAAAACGGAGGCTAACTGCAGCTCAGTGAGTCACCCTGCCGGGGCGAGACACCTAAAAATCTCTGGATCACACCCTACAGGCTTTGTTATGATTACAAAAAGCAGATGCATACTTTTCTAGTGACACGATACTATTCTTTTTTTCTTTTTTTTTTTAACAATGATGTGTAGTAGGGAGAATGATGGCAAAAGTAAACAACATTCATCAGGAAGTATCAGAGTGATTTATTTGTATTCTGGTTTAAACAGACTACAGAAATGCTGCTCACTTTTTCAGAGTAAGTTTTGGAGAGTTTTAGACAAGAAATCTTTGAAGACATATTCAGTTATTTACAAAATGTAGAATACTCTTCTACCCAATTCTGCGTATAATATTTAAAATGTATAATATGAGGGTACTTCGTGGGGTAAAAGGGAACAAAATTAATGAGTTATTGTTACAAATATAAGCAGAGAAAGGTGCCATTGCCCCGTACATTCAAATGAGTTCAACAGGCAACCTGCTTTCACAGCTGTTTAATCTTTTTTGTGTGTATCTGCCTTTCCATGATGTTCCCAACCATAAAACCTCTTCCCCCTAACCTTTGCACACTCACTTGCTTTCCCATGAGGGACTTCTGGAATGCCTAACAACTGGCAAGAGCAGGATTTTTCAGCTAAATGTCCGTTTGGTGGCAGACTGCTAAAGTGTCACTTGCTGGACTCCACCAGCCACACGTGCAAAGAAAAAGCCAACTGCTGTATCCAGATGCTTACAGACCTTGTTCCCCTCGAAGGTACACTGTTAATGAATCAAAAATAGCTCTATTCAGGTCATCGGATAAAAATACTTCAAGATCTATTAAATGCTAATGCAGAACCACTTTTTCTTCACTACTTTTTCTTCAGCTGGAAGGAGAAACCATTCTCTAGTTCTGAAAAGTTGTGCACGTCTTTTTCCTGAGACAGACAAATTTAAGATACGTGGTTTCACTGTGCTGAGAAAATGATAAAACACACTATTCTTTCCCACCATCCAGATCTTGGGAAAACTAGGAAGCTGGTTAGACTATATGCCAACTTCATTTCATGCAACCTCAGGCCAATTGCTATCATCCTCTACCCCTCCCAGCTCTCCTTGACTGATGCAGAAGCAGCCGGCTGCTCCAGCCAAGGTTCCTGTTGCACGGTGTAAGGTGTGACCAAACTCCTGCTGTGCTTGGTTTGTGTGTTTCAGCTGGAACGATAAGCAAGAGGAAGTGTAAATTGATATAGCGTTTGCCTTGCAAATCAGCGTAATCCAGGTAATTTGTAATTACAACTACAAAACTGTGGTTTGATGTGTAAATTAATATATTTTTTTTTCCATCCCTGTAAGGACACCAGTGTGAAATATTTGGCTGTCCTAAAAATGTTGGCTTTGGCTCTTTAAAAATGTTATCTGTTCCATAATAAATTTTGTCCACTCTTTAATCTCACTTGACAACCAGGGATTCAGGCAGTTTCCACGCATCTTAAATGTCCTGGATGACAGCCAGTTTGTTTAGTTCCCAAACACTGCAAAGTGAAGTTTCCAAGAGACAGGTAATTATGTATGGATGTTGCCTCCGGAGCTTGTGTTAAACGGCATCCAAATAAATATTTACTGATAATCATCCATCAGGTGGCATTCTAGTTCTGCAAAGAACCAGAAGTTTTATGGACAAAAACATTCCAATTGAAAGAAAGGTTAAAAATAAATAAATAAAAAACCCAACACATATTTTGAAAGAAATCTTCCTGTTAAATCATAATCAGAGAATATAAGGACCTTCAGAGGTCCTGCACTTAGTACAGATATTTTTTCCCCCTCCTTGTAAAGTTCCAATACTCCAGGATTGGTATGGAAATTTTACATTTTTCTACCCCACTTTACAGTGATAAAGACCAATATTTGCTTGTTCTGTTAATGGAGACACTGAGATCCAAAGTACCTACACAATCAAAAGAGAAATAAGCAGAAGACCAGACTTCAGTTGACTCAACAAAACCTCCCACAAACTCCCAAGAGGAAGTTGTCTTCCCCCCCCCCACCCTTCTTGGGAACTTATGAAAGAGTTTTCTAGTATAAATCCAAAGGCATTTTTAAGCAATTGAAAGGGGAAGGAAAAGTAAGATACACGATTATCTTGGCAGGGAGGACAAGATTCTCACACTGTACGGAGGTGGATGATTTGACTTCCTCAGGGAATGAAAAGACATTCTCTTAAGTAAAATACTTAATTAAAGTTTGGTTTTGAAGATTTATTTCAGACGTCTTGCTTGTTTGCCAAGTTTGTGCAAAAAAAAAAAATCCTCTATCTTGAATATTCTTTTGAATTATTATGAAAACCTATACAGAGCCACCCTTTTTAATCTTAGACCTTCAAACACCAGTAAAGGAGATGGAATAAGAGCTGTTAAAGAAATTCTCTACTGGATCTTTAATTCTTACCATCTGTCACAAGGTACATGGAATTTGGGTTGGAACAACTATCACTGACAAAATTAAAAAAAAAAATCAAGAACAGGAGACATTCAAAACCCGCCTGGACACATTCCTGTGCAACCTGCTCTAGGTGGACCTCCTTTGGCAGGAGGGTTGTACTAGATGATCTCCAGAGGTCCCTTCCAACCCCATATCATTCTGTGATTCTGTAACAGTGAAAACATCAGCTATTTCGATACTTGGCATACAATAAAACTCATTAACATGATGCAAATGACTCTGTCCTCCCTAGTACTTCATTTGTAGTATGAAGTAAAACAGGTTAAGTGTATTCTTACTCTTATATGCATGTAAACTTTGCTAAAAAGTAAATTGTATTATAAAACTGAAGTTTCCTGTTCATGCTTGAGCCTGTGAAAAGAGAACATCAAGAAAAATATATTCTTATACGAAATAAAAAGGGGTTTAGGCATTTTTTTGCTCTCCTTTTTTTTTTCCAATCTTCTTTCAATCTTTCAATCTTTCTACAATTTCTTGTATAAGCAGAGGATGATTTTTGAAATATAAATTGGTCAACTTGGTCTTAAACCAAAGACGTCCTCAGACAGACATTGTTCTGTTTTTGAACTCTGAATTTCTTTGATAACAACCCTGATAGGCCCTGCATTTTTATAGGGATATAAATTCAGAACTAATTTCTCTGACCTGCTGAATATAAGAGACCTCATTACAAAAGGATAATTGCTGAACACAGACTAAAATTGGATGCCAGTCCAGTCAAGATGGTTCATCCACCTACCTTAATTGTATTACATCCTTACAATTACAAGCTTAGATGTGATTAAAGAACACTATTTGGATCTCTCAGATATGCCAACACCAGTAAAAGGTTTGACAGTGCTGAAGGATGATACTTTTTCACATCGGTATTGTACTATATGTAGTGAGACTATTAATTTACCGACTTTTTAAAGCTGCTGTCTACATTGGTGGTTTACAAGAGTAGTCAAGATAAAGTGAGAAACAGAAGTTGCATAAATTATATGGTTTGCGTCATGACAAAGATCACAGGATTGAGCTCCAGCAGCTCTCCTCAGTACCTCTGCCATTGTGAAGATCTCATGACCAACACCAGGCAAATGTGGTACTCTGCAGCCCATCCAGAAAACCTCGGGCATCATTAGCTACTAAGGCAAATGATATCAGTAACCTGAATTCCAACATACAGGGATAGGTCTAGGCAATCCTCCTCAACAGGCAATCAAAAAACTGGTATTCCTGAAGCATAAATATCTTGACTGAATTTATTTGCCCCATTCAACAGCAGGTATCAGTTTTCAAAGCCACTGTGGGCTTCAGCTAACTCGGGGGATGAGTAGATTCCAGACAACCATTCCGTTATATCCACTCCTTTGACCTCCACACCTTACATTTGTAACAGAACTGGATAAAACCAAATAGAAAGAGTGGAGAAGTAAAGTGGGAGTGGAGGCAATAGTCATAGAATCATTTTGGTTGAAACAGACCCTTAAGCTTATTGAGTCCAACCGTAAACTTAACACTGCCAAGTCCAACCACGTCCGTAAGTGCCACATCCCCTGGTGCAACTTCAGGCCATTTCCTCTCATCCTATCACCTGTTACTTGGGAAAAGAGACTGACACCCACCTGGCTACAACCTCCTTTCAGGTAGTTTCAGAGGGCAATAAGGTCTCCCCTCAGCCTCCTTTTCTCCAGACTAAACAATCCCAGTTTCCTCAGCCACTCCTCATAAGACCTGTGCTCTAGACCCTTCACCAGCTTTGTTGCACTTCTCTGGACATGCTCCAGCACCTCAATGTTTTTCTTGTAGTGAGGGGCTGAAAACTGAACTCAGTATTTAAGGTGTATCTTGGGAAATTTGTCCAGATCTTCACTGTTCCGATGGTTAAAAGCTTTCTTGTACTGTCCAGTTTAAGTGTACTGATAGGAGTTTATATCAATGTGTTCTCATGGCAACACTGCTGCTTTGCTCATGTAGTTATACTCACATCTTTCCAGTTTGTTCTTTTGACATATTTATAGAGATCAATCCTACTATCTGCATCTTCGTTATGTCTAATTAAAAAGCCCATCTGACCTCCCGTGCTCCATGACACAGAAGTAATTTAAAACCCCCAAAACTAATGGAAAATAAACAAAGCATTCCCTTTGTCTCACCTCCTCTTGGATTACAAATTGTATTTATTTACTCTCTGCAGTACCTGAGTTTCACAGGCTCTCCTCTCCAGCAAATGTAAATAGAGGATTACCCTGCCTCTTACTGAGCATTGTTGTGGCCATTACAATGGATGCAGTATCCAGCCAGGTGGTTGCTTCTGAAGTGAAGAGGAGCGAACAACTTAAAATCAACACTTTAAGTCACGCAACTTTTAAAAGGGATAGCTGCTTATTAGTCAGACAACATAAAAGGTATTCCCAATCTATGCACACAAAATCTGGCTTCTCTGGATATATTCCAGACAGTAGCACCTGCATCAGCTTAAAAAGGTTTGGAGCAGGAAATCACAATGCACCAGAACTGAAAATTTTTCACTTTGATACCCCAAAAGCTCAGTTGAGAACTTTTCTAATTACGATGGAACATGTATTTTTCTCTTGTAAAATGTTGGTGAGGAAAGTGATTTTGTATTTTGAAGAGATCAAAAAAAAAAAAAACCAACAAAACAACCAGATATTTAGCCAAGCCTGTGGTTGAAGTTTTCAACACCAACTACATCAGTGAAAGAAGGTCACTCTGCTTTTCAGCTGTTTTAAATCTTGGACCTTTTGAGAAATACTTAAGGGATATTTTAGGTTTCCTTCCATCAGTAGTGACACTTAAAATTTTGAACATAAGTAATAAAAGCTGTAACTCATTCTTTTGGAATTCCAAAGATACTTTTATAAGCACTATTCTAAATCTACATGATTACCTTGGAACATGTAACAAGGATGAAGAGTATTCTTCACACACTGCTCTACTGGAGGATGAAAGAGTGCCATTACACAACTCAGTTGCAGAAATGGGGCCAAGTCATGGTCTTCTATAGCAAAGCTTTAATTTCTGCTCCTTCTCACTATTTTTCATTTCATCCAGAAGTTTACTATATCGGACGCAATGTCTATTAATGAGGTACCTGTATACTGTTCATGATTAAGAAATATGACTTTACAGATTTAATGCAGTGTTTTACAAGCGTCTTGTGGACAAACCCCTATGCTAAGTCAATAGAAGACCTAGTATGTGCCATAAGTGAATATTCAGAGGAAAATTTACAATAACAGTGCCTAGTTTGTTAGAAACAGTTTGAGTTTTAGAACAAATACATAACCCTTTCCACATCATATTCTGTTTCCAACGAAACACGTTGTTGGCAATGAAGTCAGCTTCTGGCCCCATAAACAGCCACTGTAGACATTTTAACAATAATCTAGAGTGAATTTTTACAAAAACTGCAGGAGGTTTCTGGAAAAGAAATTTTCAGGGGAAATGATTAAAAGCACCTACAGGCAAGCTGTTTAAAAGACACCATACTAAAAAAACAACAGAAGTGAAAAATGAAACCTGCATCTCCTGGCTTTGGTGCTAAGTTTTCATCTTCCTTTATCAGGAGATGCAGGAGAAACCCTAAGGACTTTGAGTGTGTTGAATTTATTTGTCACAATAAAAATCCGATTGTTCTTTTTCATTTACACAGCATTTCTTGATACAACAGTGTTGCAATATTACACTGGGAAATGTGTAAATTTAAACCTTACCATTCAAAAATTTGGAACACATGACCGCATATTTGTCAATAATCAACCAAAGTTTCAATGAGCCCCTCAGAAGCAACATTGCTAGGCAGATGTTCTTCCTAGACGTATTTAAAAATATCCATTTCCAAGATTTCAATAGATCTTGAATTTTTACTTTTTATCACTGTACCTGACTAGCTGAGCTGTACATATTGGTAGTGCACCAAGAAATGTTTGTGAGAGTCATGCAAGTTTATCTCAGCTGTTTCCAAACGACATAGAGTAAAAAACCCACCAGATTTAAATTGTTTTCTTACTGGGAAAAAACTCCCACGGACATGAAGAACGAAGCTACATTTTGTTATGAAAAGAATATTTATCCGAAGTGATAGACTGATGGATGAGATTAATCTCAAATGCCTTGAAGTTACAGCTTGTGGAACTGCAGACAAATCAGGTAACTGACACATCAAATTAGAAACTAATCTTCAAAACATTTAAGTATGCTTGCAAGACAATGTAAGCACTGGGTAGGCAATAAGCCATTTACCTCAGCAAGCTGGAATTACAAATACATTATGCCTTGTCTTAAAGCAATTAAGGTGGTATATTAGTAAGAAGAAATCAACTACTTTTTTAAAGTTTTCAATATAAATTGAAAATATTTCCATATGTCAAAAATACCTAAGTGATTATTATTCTAACTGCACATCAATTGAGCATCAATTCCTTTTTCATAATTTATGAAAATGCATAGTGCCATTGTAAATTTTAAAAGTTCTGAAGTTATTTTCATGAGATGTATGGGTTTAATTTTTTTAAAGAAAGCAAATTGCCAGCAAGGCCATTTTAAGGAAACTGAGGCAATGTATAAGGTTGTTCCAAGACAATGTAAGTTGAAGATGGCAAAAAACGGGACGGTACTGATCAAAATGCTTCCTATAACATAAAAAGCCAGTGACTGCATTACTGCATGAGAAACTCAAGTATATTTTGAATTCCTATGCAGCCCTAAAAGGGGAGGACATACTTTTAAGTAAGTGCCTTTTCCCTTTGATACTGAAGTACTGGATGAGAGTATCTTTCAGGGATGGTCCATGGAAAATACAGTGTCTTTCAATGTCTATGCAAAATGTCAGCATTGCAAAAAATTTTATGAGTTTTAACCATTCACACTCACGTGCTAAAAGAATGATCTTTCCGTATAAATGTCTCAGCTGTCGTTACTTTCACATGTAACTGGAGTTCAGCTACAATATATTTCAAAGGGTTTTCCTTTTCTCAAAACTGAAGGCTGAATTGTTACAGATGGTAATTTTGGCAGATGGTTGTATATGAAACTGAGTTTATAATTAGGCCAAATCTGACTTGTGCAATTAAGGCAATGAAGATTTGGAAAATAAGAAGTGTCAGATCGGTACATGATCAGTCCGGTAGCCACAGAAAACTGAAGAAACCTGGTCATTCACATTTAGAGAATATAATGCCTATTTGAAAATTTCTTCTTAATTGCATGAATTACAAGATAAGCAACCTTTCATGCTCAGAGTGTACACTAAAGTAACCATGGCTTTTTACCTACTTAAGTGTATAATCCTTTTCTCTTCATTCGAGGTTAATGAGATGGTCTGAAGCAATCTAACAGCTCCCTGCTGCTGAGCGAGGGCTCTCAGCGTCTCCTTCTCTGCGGCTTCCCTCCCTCTGACATTCACCCGACCCCTCTGCAAGTCAGTAAATTCCCAGTGACTGGCCAATTCAGCTCAGAGACAGAAAACTAATCCCTGAGGAATGAGTGGAGGAGGAGAAGAGACGTACAAGGATGAGAAGACTAGGACTACCCCTTTTGGTGGAAGTGACCTCTTGGGCTCACTCTGACATTTATCAAGCTGCATTTCAAGCCATATTATATCTAGTGTCAAAAAGCTTTCCAGACTGGTAATTGTGTGTGAAGGTAGCATTGCCTGTTTTAGCATCTTCTGACTTTCAGTTGTGTTAAATATTTCTTTGCTCTTGTACCAAGAAAAGATCAGTAACGTCCAGTAATCATTCTCTCTACTGCTTCCTGCATATCACTCAGTAGTTTCTTGCCCTCAGCTTTCAATCCCCCTTCATATGCACACTGCTTCCATACAATGCTTTTGCCTATTTTAGGACCACTATTTCTGTTATATTCTTTTTTTCTGATGGGGCAACCAGGACTTTTTTCAAGATGACTATCACCATCATAAAAGCATTACAGTTTTTATGGTTCTCTTTCTGCTCTACTGAATCCCAATATGTTTGTTGATTTGTTCTACCACAGGTACAACACAGGGATTTTTCATCCATTTTTCCTGACCAAGTATTGCTACAAGAACATTAAATAAAGAGCTTGTAAGTAGTTTTTGTAACTAATGAAAACTGCTGTTATTAATGTAGTTACAATTAGTTTAAAACATTCCTTCCAAAATGCATCCTCCTTGCTCTTCAATATCATGAACTCCAGTTGCCATCATGCCATCTGTTCTCCTGTCTTCTCTAAACCTTTACAAAGTTCCTCAGAATCTCTTTTAATTTCAATTAACCTGAGTAATTTATGTAGCTTGCACATGTTGTCATCAGTCTGTGAACCCTCTTACCAGATTGAACTGTATGAGGTTGCTGACAATTAGAGAACATTACCTCTTAGGTTTTTGCCATGTTACAAATTAATGACGTATTCCTACACTTTGTTTTCTGTCCCTAAATAATTTTTTCCTCAAACTATTATGATAAGAGAGATACAATATGGGGCTACTTAGTTTTCTTCTTAGACTTTTTCTTTTTTAATCTAAGTAAGTAATTTCAATGCTTTCTCTTTATTCACCAATTTTGAAACACAAAGGATTTTAGTACATTGAAAGCATTTCTTTTACAGGAGCTGGGCTTTTCTTTTCCTTTCATTGAACTCTATTAATACAGAGTTCCCACCTTCCTTCTACTGATTGATTTAAATACAGCAAGATCTGCTGACAACACAACAATAGAGGCAAGCTGTTAAGAAAAATTCTTTTCTAAACTCTGGACACGTTCATTAACTCTGAAGGCAAGAATTATGAGTTAATGTGTTAAGAGTTACTATATATTTAAGAAAATGAAGGGAACACCATGATCACTCATTTTTATCAAGTTATAAACATGACTCTACTGTAAAACTAACCTGAGTTATAATTTATACTCTACCCCAAAGTTTAGACCCGTCCACACAAACTGTAATTCTAATATCCTGGTGGTTTGTGGGTAGGTTTAGGGGTTTTGTTTTGCTTTTGGTTTGTTTTTGGTTTTCATTGGGATTGTATAGGCTAACGACTACAAACTCCATCAAATTGTTTCTAGTACTTCAGTCTTCGTCCACAATTCTCTTACACTTCCAGGAAGAAGAGGCACATTCCCATGATATTTCTCAACAGGCAAGTGCTCTCAGCTTAGAGCAAAGAGACGCAGGATATATCCCAGCTAACTTCATTGTCACAGAATTGTGACCGCAGAATTAACACGAATGTCAGTCAAATGCTGCCTCAATTTTTTTGCTTGAGTTACGCTGACTAGCAAGAACTGTAAATATCTAAACTTAAACCAGAAGCTTCACTTGCAAGTCTCCTTAAAAATTGCAGAAATTGTGGAGTGAACATACCAAAAGAAGCAACTGAGTCAGTCAGTTTGTGGCTTGGTAAGACTATGGAGATGCAGATACATGTGGAAGAAAAATAATCCGAGAAAAAAAGCTCCATAAGTCTGTACAATTTTGGAGAAATACAAATGCCTATTAAATACAGATACTTATAGTTCTAAAGACATCACTAAGTACTTTGCATTCATTAAATAGGTATCCTCACAACATTTGCAATGATGCAACAGAATGCGACCCTTTGGGAAAACAGCTATTTTACCTTAATGTTACTGATGATTTTCACAGAGGTTACTTATGAAAAATGCAGTTGTAAATTTTGTGCATTGCTTTTACTTCCTATAGAGCTTTACATTTGGTCGAAAGCATTCATGTGAATGAGAAAGAACCACAGTTGTCAGTAGTGAAACTAGCCTTCTGATAGATGTTCAACAGCATCTTTGTTACAGATATGCTGATAGAGAAACTCATGCAAATATTGACACAACATAAGATGGTTTCTTAAATGACTTGTACACCTAGTTCTCACAAGTTTCCTAGGATTGCTTTTCTTAAAGAGGACACATTAAGTTGCCTTGACTATCATGAAATTTCTTTGGCTTTCATAATTAATCTCAAAGTAAATATATAACATCATTGAGAAGATTAGTGCAAATCTCCTCAGATTATATACTTTTTAATGTCTACACTCTAAAATTCCAGTAAGATGTTAAGTATTTTCATAAGTGATGCAGTTTCTTAGCCAGTTTACTTAAGTGACACTTGACAACTTGTAAAGGAAAAAAATTCTTCCCAGTTTCATAGGAATTGTGTCATTTGCTCTAAAATAAGTAATGGGGTGTGTATGTTAAGAAGAAGAATCTACCATAGTGAATAAAGCCAAAAAGCACATCATAGTTTGACAATTAGCACTTTAAACAGGTACAAGTTGAACAGTAACTGAAATAAAATTCTTGGACGCAAAGCAGGAGAGACTTGTTTCAATAGAAATAAACCAGTAGGCCAAAATCAGATTAACTTCACATATGTCTCAGACCATTTGTAAACGTCAACAACATTCTGTTACAGTGGGAAATGACCAGAAGTACTGTAGACAATCTGACTATTACTGACAAATGTCTAGTTGATCCCTAAAACCCGTGTGTGAGAAGAGATTTTTTTAAAATGTGCTGAGGAGAAAGCGAAGAAAGACAGGAAATTCACTCCAGTTGATTTAAAGAACATTTTAGGCCAGAATTTTTTAAAGGCCACATGAAAACACTGAATTAGATATTTCTAACATGGTTAGGTAACAAAGCTGAGAGCTACAGCACAAAGCAATAACAATTACTTCTAAAAGGATTTCCTTTGGTCTCAATAATTATCTGATTCTTAAAAAAAAAGCCCGAATTTTCTTAATATATTAAGAAAAATACTGAAGTTACAGAGGAAAAGGTATTGTCACTTCTAGAAATGGCAGACCAGTATTTCAAAGGGCTCTTCATAACTGTATTAATAGCTTAGGAGTGTCATCATATAAATAAACAACATATTCCACAGAACAGTGGATTAATTCTAATCCTGAGATGCTTACTTTTTACAGACAAGATGAATACAGTAAAAAGAGGTTATTCAGAGGATTACTAGTTGAAGAGGGCCTCAAAAAGATTGTGGGAAATAAAAATGGTCACTGGATAGACTACTACAAAAATTATAGAAAACGTTCAACAGAGATGAAGCTTAGATTGTGTGGAAGGAAACAGCATGGTGACAGACACTTTCAGCATTTTGGCTGCCAGAAATGCTGAAGTTTTACTGAATGCTGAAGGTGAGGATGCTGACTCAAACACAGCAGAGGCCAGGAAAGGTGCACAAAAAAATGAAGGTTGCGCTGTTAGTTTTCTGTCTGAATAGGGAGACGAGAGAGAAACTTGTAGGATGAACAATCATTTTTAGATGTGTTCTTGAGGTGTTATAATAGAAAAAGAAAAAATCAAGAAATTTTGGTCACAGACATGGGAGGGGAACAAAATCTTCCTGCATCCGTAACAGAAGAAAATTGATGGGGGATTATGAACACCACCCTGCTTGGGAATGAAATCTAATTTTTTTAAAAAGCAAGATTTTCACTGGATTTAATAGCCTGAAAAGAGGGATTTCACTGCCCAGCTTTACACTATTAAAGGAACAAATACTGAAGCAATGTATCAAAACAGTTTGGAACCGACTATGATTATGGCCAGAATTTTTAAAGGACATGGATTTAGAGAATGCATGGCAAATATAGAGCACATTCTTTGCCAGGGATTATAATACAGAAGATCAAAGCAGTTTCAGTGACAGTATTTAAACTTACAGTTTATAAATAAGGCTCATATTTCCTTGAAAATAAAGAACGCAATACCCATCAGAACCATTTAAACTGTTGGCAAACACAGTGCTGATACTTTTTGCTATTAGAATAGAAATGCAATCCACGTGTTGCAGAATCACAGTAATTTGAAAAAGACAGCAATTACAAATATTGGAGATATATTTTTGCCTCCTTTTTTATTTTAAAATAACCACCAAAAAGCTCTGTTTATTCAGGAACATATTTTTTAATCCAAACGAAAACGAGTGCCAAGCAGTGTTATACAAGCTTCCTAAACGTATTTGGTTGACTAATGTTCCCATTCCTGCATGCTTCAAAGTAGTAAAAGAAAAACAAATCTCAAGAAGAACTGACATTTAGATCTGTATCAGTGTAAAGACATAACATGTAATATTGTCTACTTGCCATTTAATGTAAAAGATTTTGCTGAGTTCACTTAATAACGAGCAAATGGAGGCTGGAAATTAGGACTGGTGGGGCTGGAAGGGGGCTGGAAGAGGGCTGGAACTAAGGACTTCTTTACAATAAACCATAAGCATGTTTAAATTTCAGCCTCCCTAAATTTCTAAGCACTTCATTCAGTGAATTATTTTGCATATATGCAGCATATTATTAAATTAAGTGTATCATGCCTGACTCCTTACTGCCTCACTTCAGTCTATTACTTCAGTATGACCACAAAAGTCAGCACCTTGATATCCTACTCCATTTTATACAATTATGAAATCTCTATAAACGGAGAGGAATTTTTTGGATCAACATGAAATAGAGGAACATACTTCCCCACAAGCTTTAAAACCTCCACATTTACAGGCACTGTCCAAAATCACACTTCAAAATAAGGAACCTTGTACATCAGTGTATTACTCTGAGTTTTCAGTGTGTGCTGTAGACATCATTAAGTTCGTTCTTTTGTTCAGGAGCAGCTCTTAGAGTTGCTGTATGATTTGCAGAGTTAATTTTCTGTTCTAAGCAGAAATAGACTGTAAGGACATGCACAACTTAGTTTTACAGTTTGACTTATATTGCCAGAACAACTTTTTTTCCAAAAGTAATTAGAGGTCATGTGTAACTACACAGATTGAAGAATCCATCCAGCGATGACAAACCTTTATTCTGAGGAGGTTTTATTGTACTGTCCTCTGCCTTACTTCTTTCATGATAAAACATGGTACGAATTCACACACAGATTATGTCCCTACTGTAAAGGAAATACACACTGTTGGCAGGTACTTCTGCACACATGTTATTCTAGGCTGGAACTGAACATTCCCAGAGCTCAGCTGTGCCCACATTACATACACATTTACGAATCTCTCGGGCAAAAGGCTTGCATGTCATGCTTCGGACCTTGACTGCATGCAAGTTTCTGCACAAACAGAGACTGGCATCCAAATAAAGAATGCTGGATACGAACAGCTGGTTTTTCATGGTATGTGTTCCTCTGTATGCATGTGGACATGAATGGGGTGAGATACCTGGATTTCTTCCCAACTTTCTTTACTTGCAAGTAAAAAAAAATTAAAAAGTGATGTTCATTTAGGAGAAAAAACACTGGAAGGCTATCAGTACAAGTGATCCTGCCTACACCAAGAAGAGAGATTCCAGCCAAAGCAAACGCAGAATGCAGGAGCTATGATACTGTGTACACTGCATATACATAATGTATTCCTAATGCTATATTTAGGGTGCTTCTAAAAACTTAAGGTACTTCTAAAGAAGAGATGGTAGAGAGAACTGGACTACACTTATCCTTGGCCTTAACTGTAAGTGAACAGATATCCCTGGAACTTATGGTAGCCGAGCACATGAAAGGCAAAAGACCAGGTGGATAAGACACTGGATAAAAGGCTTATTGTCACTGAGACAGTTAATGTGATTGCACTGAAGCCAGGTTCAGCCACACGGGATGGCCATGCTTGGAAATACCAAGCTACAGGAACAGACAGGACTGACAGACTGATGTTCTCAGACTCTAATTTGCAGATGCCTAAATCTTTCTGAATGGAGATTCAGAGGTTGGCATGATTTGCAATCTGTGAATTTGGACTTGTGGCCTGAAATACGGTCCCCTCTGCATTCCTAGTTCATGTGTCAGTCACCCTCAAGACTGAACAAATAAACCTGGCAGCTCAGTTAATTTGGTCTTAAAGTATAACTTAATTCAGGGGCGTTAAAATCTTAATCTGCATAGACCCAGTTCAGATTTGGAGCAACACTGAAGTTACATTTCAGATTCAAAGTCTGGACTTGATTTTTTTTCTTCTCCCCTCTGGCACAGTGTATAATTACTTATACAAAGTAGAACAGCTTCAACAAGACAGACTGGGTGGTTAGATCCTTCTTGAAGACCTAAGAACAGATGTGAACCTGTGTCGCTCTCACTCCAGTGAGTATGCTCAGGTAAATTCTTTTAGATTAGCCTTTTTCTGTCTGGACTGAATCAAGATTGTTCACAAACCCAGAGGTAATCTCTGTAGACACTCATTCTCTTGTGACAGCTCAGCTTAAACCTGTAGGCTTTGCAGAACATCAGTCTGAGCTGAAGTGTGCAACCCATCCCCTGCTCCAGCCCCTCAGCTGCCAGCACACAACTCTGATTTCCCAGCTCTGCTGCCCAAAATCAGTGAGAAGCCAGTGAAGATGGAGGAGTACCAAGATACCCAGCCTGACTCCTAGAAACTTTTCACTGAAACGTTAAGAAATACCACGCGAATGGCTGTTACAAAGAGGTGCCAAATCACAGAGGGGAGAAGAGGTAGCTCTTGAGGCTTGAGCTAAATACGACCTTGAGGGTCATTCCTGAACCTGATCTTCTCCATCCAGTAGGTTTTGCAGTGAAAATGAAAAAAAAAAGAAAAACAACCAGATGCTCCAGTCCCTGCATGTTTACAAGTGCTCTTTAACAGCAGAGGTTTGGGTCTAGGAGATACCTGAAAGGTGGGTCTACAGCAGACGTGCTTGGGAGAGCCTTCCAGGAGCTCTGACCACTGTCAACGAGCGCTCTTGGCTCTGTAAGGGGGAGCCTGCATTGCCCCTCCCAGCTTGTACTACCTGGTCTCGCTTCTAGCAGTGGTTCAAGTGGTGATGGAATAGCCGGAGGCTCCGGAATTACCCACCGTGCAAAACTGTGTGCTCCAAAGCCTGGCTGCAAAGCACCGAGTACCACAAGTACATTTCCTTCAGGCAATACCTGCAGTGATATCTTAGACCTGATGCTATTTTTGCCTTGCACCTAAACTTAGGTCTGCTCCATGCAGCAACAATAACACAAAAATATGCATAAAGCAGAAAATTCCTAATCAGATTTAGAAGGGTTATCACATCCATCTACATTGTGTAATTTAAATATTTGAACAGAAACAACAGCCAGTCATTTACCCAGTGGTTATTAGATAACAATAGGAAATTAGAGGATAATTTATTTCCTACATTATTGTGATCCAAAGTGTTCATTAATCTGAACTCCTAAACTGGCTTTTATTTAGACATACAGTAAAAATAATGCCTTCATTAGCGTATCTACCTTCATTGACCTCAGATACTACACATGCTACCAGCTTTAATCAAATAAAATACTTAACACTATTTTTGTTTTCTCTGTTTGTAACTGTAACGTATTTTCAATTTTCATTCTCATATTAATAGAGGTCTGATACTACTTACATTTGTCAATAACTAAAACCATCCAGTAAAGAAATCAATATTTTACATGCTCCCCGCAGTCAGTTATTTCACCATCGGTAATATTTACGAACGTCAGTTTTGCAAGTTTATATACGACTCAGTACGCAATGCAAACGTGCGCCAACCAACCCCTCTCCACTCACCTTACATTCGTCCATCTCCTTTTTCCACAAGTGCACAGGGAAAAAGAAACAGCACCAACAACAACAACAAAAAAAAACCCAAGTGGACTTGCAGTGTGTTTAAAAGGCTGACTAACCTCAGGTTTGGCATTCCAAAGACCAGGGTGAGAACAAACACTTTCGTTTTCATCTGTCAGCTCCCACACCACTCAAATGGAATTGCGTAGGGAGATTTTTTCCTGCCTTGCTTCAAATAAATGGGTGTTGTGTTTACATACTGCATACTGAGCATTGCCCATCCGAAGCCAAGGGCTGCATCTTGCCAACTCTTAACTTTCGTACAATATGGCGATTACATGAGCCAGCATACCATTAAGTCACATAACAAAACTTGGAGAATGGCACTGTCAGCTTGCAGAACTGTACCTGAACAACTGACATGCAGTGCACAAAAGGGAAACTGGATTTCAGTGCGATGGCAGAACTGGGTCAGAAGCAGGCTGGGTTAGCGGCCTCAGTTTAAATTACAAAGCCAAGTGCCTCGTAGTTCACAGAGATAAAAACTTAAAACAGGCGCACGATACAAGCCAGCGAATGGAAAAAAAAAAAAAAAAAAAAGATCACTAAACATGCCTAACAAAATGCTCCCACACCCTAGAGTCTTCCAGGTCATCTGCTGTTTATTCTCCATAAGAAACTTTATTCCAAGATGTTCTTTCCAGATGCAGTACTTGCAAACTGGCCTTCCCTAAGCAGAGTCAAAACCAGGGGAGAAGAGAAAGAAACCTTAGTTTATTACTCCCTGTGACTGGAAAAACATCTTTCTGGCTCAAGAAAGTTCTCTTCGTCTATCTGATGAGCAGCAGATCTATACCTACCATAAGCTCCAAATGTCTTCCAGTGCCTAGTGTTCATTTTTTTGCAGAATGAGCAAGAAAGATTGGAGATGAGAGCTCGCTATTTCGCTAAAATAACAACTCTGCAAGCTCACACCAATGTATCAGGTATCTGCTTTGTGATTCTGATTTAGCCTGCCGATACGAGACCGGAGCGGGCAATTTGTGTACTAATTCTTTTTCCAGGTACTGTTCCATAACAATTTCTACAGAGGCTCCCGCTTCAGTGAGACAAACGTAATACGCACAGGACAACCTAAGAAGGTCATTTAACTACCAGCAATAGTCTACACATTCAGAGGTAAAAAGCCGAGCTCAGACCTAACACCCTTCTAATACTGGGGTTTCTAAGAGGTTGCACACCTAACCTACTGCCGAAGATCAAGTGTCTGAGCCAAGTAGCTGTGATACCTTTACATCAGCAGCCTTCTGAGCTAGGTCCATGGGTGACCCCTCCTTGCAGCATATTTCTTAGTAACTTAATCCTATTTAGATTGTCTTCAAATCAAACAAAGAACCAGCAAATCAGAAATCTCTTACATGTTTTTGCAAGATTGTATCACACTAGCACCACTCACCTGGTTTTATTCAAAATGTAAAAGGCTGTCCAGACATCAGTGATATTCTATTTTTTGTAATACTAGCATGCAAAATGACATAAACTCGCTTCTGATAACAGTTTTAATTACTAAGTACATAAGCCTGCAAATCCTCTCATACAAGTAATCTTTCAATAAGATTAATTCATGGAAATAGTCCCATTGAAAAAGGATTTGTATGACTGGACCCTAAATGTTTAATCACATTTTTAAAGGCATTATTACTTAAAAAAAAAAATATCCAGGAGGTGTTGGCATGTTTAAAACAGGGGCTATATATTTAGCAAACTGGATAGTTTCAGAAACAATCCTTCTAGGACTGACACCACTGGGGAGCATGCTTCTGCAGTTCCTGTGGTTTCTCAGGTGAAGACTGATTTAAATAAACTGACCAACCTGCTCACTTTGAGTCTAGCGTTCAGCACGACTCCTCTCTTTCAGCACTTTCGTTGCACTGATGTATGACTCAGCTACTCCTTCAGCTGCACTAGTTCTACATTATCCCTGTGTAACATTACCTCAAACACCAAAATCCCCGATTTATTTTAAGCACTATCCAGGTATTACTAAGTGTTTTCAAGGCTCAGTGATGCAGTGGTTCTCACTTTCTGTACCATGTCTATTGCAGAATATTTTATTATAAGAAATGTTAATTTCTATCCTGGCTTCCCAATCCTGTTCTTTTCACTACACCAGTAACCAGTCTAGAAAATGGCAAAAGTAGCCACAGGAGAGCAAAAAGACTAATATTTACTTTAATGTGCCAAGTGCCCCAATAGGCTTAAGTCTTCTTTCTTGGATCTGCTTCCCTTGCTCTCTTTGCACACGGGTCTTCACAGTTTTAGTGGAAAGTCTTTCTTGAAGTATCTCCTGCTCTGATCAGAATGATTAATGGTTTGGTATCACATTTGTTTGCTAATCCTTACAATGAAGCAAACAATCCTTCGGAGAGCTAGGAGTCTGTCACTGTCTCCAAAAAGCAGGAAGCATAACTGCTTGAAGGCTGACAGATGCTTCACCACCGTGACAAGAAGCTGTTCCACAGGCTACAGCTCGTGAGCCCCTGAGTCAAGCCATATGGTCCTGAATGCCAGGACTGCCTGTCTTTCCCAGTTTATTGGAAGAGAGGGATTATTCCTGCTTTGCTCTGAATTTGCAGAAGTACCCTGTTGGTGTTAGAAGTTTACAATTTGTATGAAATAAAATACTTGACCGCTTGCACTAATAAAACCTCATTTGTTTGCTGAACAGTTCTTTCTTCTCTGAAGAAACAGCTCTACATGTATGCTTCTGTGGGCTAGGATAACATCTTATGACTTTATTGCTATCCACTCTGATATTAAATGAATGCATATAACTAAGCACACGTAAATATGGCTTTTACGCTTTAAGAGACACTTCCCAACCAATAATCTATTCAGCATATTTGACCAAGCTTGTATATAGGGTCTGAAACAACAGCCTTGAGATGCAAGGCATCTTTAGCCATCTAAAGGGAACAACAGCAATAGATATACAGTTAGAATTCAGAACTGATCATTTAACATAATACCTCACTGCACTTCACCATCACAAAAATTAAGTCTCCAAGTTGTAACTCCCTAAGCATGGGTACATTCTCCAGTGCTATGGCCAGCTGAGGTATAAATATTTCAGAAAGCGAGTATTTCTAATTCCTGTCATCTCTTGAAAAAACTATTTAACCGCCCAAAAGACTTCAATAAGGTCTTTCCTTTTTTTTTTTTTTTCCAAACTATATTTTATGTCTTTTCCAATGACTGTATGCTGAAGTGTCTTCAGGCTACTGGCATGTGGGCGACCCAGCAATCACCAAGAAATAGGTGAAGGCAAAAGGTATCTTGCTTCTAACCAAGAAGCGGAGGGGAAGGCAAAAGCCCCCAGCACAGGACCAGCGGTGTGCGTGTCCATGCACTGCTCTCTCTCAGAGCTCCATCTCGGCACCGGGTCACCCTGGCTCTCACTGAGGTCAGCCCGGATGGTGGGTACCCGCACCTTGCAAAAGTCAAGCCTTAAACTTTCTAGAGACAGCTGCTTCTTGTTACGAGATGATTTTTCCACTCGTGTCTGTCCCCATCCTTTCTTTAAAAAAAAAACACAAAAACAAAAACAAACAACAACAAAAAAAAAAAACCAAAACCGCGCAGCACAGCGATTGCAATCTCTACAGAACTTGGAGAAATAATGGCAGGGACCCCCGGAACGGTACAGAGCGGCTCTTCACGGCGGGGTGAGGGAGGGCGAGGGGCGGAATGCCGGGGGCTACCCGCAACAGCGACCCGGCGCCGCACGCTGGAGCGGCTTGAATGGAGCCACTGAGCAGAGGAGCCGCGGCACGGCTGCCTCCGATCGTTCCGTGTTTTCGCACTCGGCTCGCCAGTGTAACGCAGGCGACTGATTTATTAAGGCAATTTTTCCAAGTGCCTTCGGAGATCTCCCACGGCTCAGCCGCCGCTCCGGCCGCTTGCTGCAACTTTTCCACGGGCTGGCGGGCGCCGAGGGCAAGACCGAGCGGTAATTTTTGTGTCCTCTCCTCCCTCTCCCCAAAATCGCTCATCAGCGGTATCATTTCCCACCCCCGGCGCCTCTCACCTTTCGGGTCGCCTGGGAGCCACCGCCGCCCCCCGCGGACACCCCCACGGACGCGGGCGCGCACTCCCCGCCCGGCGGCCGCCCCGAGCCGCGCATCCCTCTCCGTTCCAGCAGTCCCCCCGTTCCGTAGGGGACCTTCCCCACCGGGGATCAGCGGATCCCGCCCCGCCCGGCAGGTAGGTCCGGCCGCCCCCGGCCACCCCGCGCCCCCGCCGCCCTGCCTCACTCACTTGTGCCTTCTTCATAAGGAACGGCAGCGCTGCAGTCCAGCCCAGCCGGCTGTGTGCAAACTCCCTTCAGCGGAACTGTAGCTCCAGCATAATGCAGCAGCGGATAGTCCACGCATTGGGGTTGCCCACGGCCAGCCCCGCGCTGCCTCCGCCTGCCCCGCTTCCCCCGCCGCCTCTCTGCGCGCCCCGCTGCTCCCCCCCTTCTCCCCTCGGCGTGAGCGCCCGCACTGGAGCCACAGCCGGCGCACGGCCAGGTCTTTTATATCTCCGATCTGCCTCCAGCAGCGGCGGCGGCGGTAGCGGCGGCAGCGGCAGCCCAGGCAAGACACGCCTTTCCCCTCCCTCCCCCCCTCCCTCTCTCCTGGAGGACCGGGAGCCCGGGCAGACCCTGCAGGGAGGGGGAAGCCCGAGTGAATAAACTCAGGGGAAGTTGGAGGCAGGAACAAGCCGAGCCTGCCCCTTCCCAGCGCTGAGGGGAAGAAGCGCGCCCGCCGCGGGCCCGCGGGCTGGCCGCCGCCGCCGCCGGGGGGGAGCGACAGGGGGATGCCGGAGAGGATGCGGGTCGGGGGCCGTTCGGTACCGGCACCCGGGATTGGAGAGTGGCAGAGAGTTTCTCCCGCTCGGTGCCTGGGGGTTCGGCGGTGACCGAGAGAGGCGACCCCAGCCGACCGGGGCGGGGGTCTGTGGCTTCCTCCCCGGTGGGCTCCGGCGACTTGCAGGGAAGCCTCCTGCCGCCGCCGCACCGCGGTCAGTTAGGCTGCCGGCGCTGAGCCAAGCCCTTGGCTTGTGTCCCGCCACCCACGCCGGTGAGAAGCGGAGGGGGGGGGTCACGGGGGGGGGTCCCTCCCGTCGGGTGCCGCCGCCGGGACGCCACCTCGGCCCGCGGCGGGGAAGGCAGCGGGCTCGGAGGGCTGGCAAGCGGGCTGGGAGGGCTGGCAAGCGGGCTGGGAGGGCTGGCAGAGCTGCCGGCAAGTGCGCGGTATTTTCAGCGCAGCACTTAGCTGCGGCGCAGCGGCGCGCACAGCCCGCAGGCAGCTCCGGATTTGTGATTTCCATTTCAGCGCTTCCATTTCCATAATCGGCCAACAAAAGTTAGGCACTGGAATAAGCATTTCATCTAGAGCTTGGAAACTCCTTTTACCTGCTCCAGCCACAGAAAAGTTGTTGAGCAGTGCCTCCTAATGCCTGCGTAAAGGTGATCCTGCAGGTCTTTTAACATGCTATTACGATTTGCATACTGTGTAAATAGTGTATTAGTGTTGGGTGTGGAAAATGACATGATTTTTACTGCGTGGAGTCCTGCTGGCAAGCCCATCCCAGCAGCAGCAACAGAATTTGAGTCCTCTTCAGAGAAGACATCTGTCAGGCTAACACAGACTAAATCTTGAGCATGCATAAAATGGAAAGAAGAGCGGTTTATGGAACTAGCATTTCCTGAGACAGTAATCTTTGGTGATTATTAAAAAAGCACGTTAACACGGAATGGAGAAAGAATAGCCTGCCCAAGTCAGTGGTCATTTCCTAAGCGAGATTAGATATGCTCAGAGTACACAGTAGGATATTTCATTAGAAATGTTTATCTAGTTTTAACCTAGAATTAATGGTAAGTTTTCAAAAGTTTCTGCCAAAGTAAAGATGAGCTGTTTAGGTACAGAAAGATTTTCAGCTCACCCCCAATTCCACTGTATACTGGGGTTTCAGTGTAGGACAGGTAAATACCTGATCTCTTTGTGCCTCTGCATCCAATCCAAAAAAATAGTCTTATAATTTTCTTTTACAGCACGACACTGCTGATGAATTAATTACAGTTTTTTGCATTTCTTGATTATTAACATACTGAATTACCTTGGAGTTCTTGTATGCTCTGAGCTTCGTCAGACTGTTTTATATGCATATTGGAATAGTCTCTTCCTCTAAAAGGTTATGATTCAGCAATAGACAAGAAGTGAAAGGGAGGAAGCCTGTAACAATAAAAAAAAATCAAGGACCACATTCACTGAAAGGATATTTTTTTATATCACCTAGTGGTGACCAACCAAAGCTGCTTCCACAGGCTACGCATTTAGCAAATAGGGCCAGGAAATTAAAATGTTATGGCATATTTCCTCCTTAGAACAGATGAGAGGTTTAGTCTCCTGGGGAGAAGCCCTGGAAAGTGTGAAAGAGCAGTCTGTCATAGCAGTTACCTACCTTATGGAAAGTGCTTCTGGTCTTTCCCTGCCTTGAGCTCCATCACAGTCCACCATTAGTCATGACAGGAAAGCTTTAGTGGATGCTGTACATCCCACTATCTTACTGATAGTTGTGCAGAGGTGAGAAGACTCTTGGGCCTAATTAAGTTTCTTTACCACCTTGGCATCGTGCACCTTTTCTCTCCATCCCTGATCTCAGTTCTTGAACTTGCCCTTGTGTTTAACCAAACCCAACTATAGTGGAATAATGCCCTTTTCATCTCTTCCTTTACGCTGGCAATTTGGAAGTATATTGCTGCTGACATTGACCTCAGTATGGTTTGGGAAGTCTTTTCTATGAAATTCAGAGTTTAATAATTTAAGCTCATTAATAACTTATGTCCATAACCCATAGGAAAGTGTGTGTTTTATTAGTCTTGCCCATTTCCAGCGTAGTACCAACTTTTGATTTACCAGGTGAGAACTGGTTAGCCATGGACCGTTAGCGCATTGAGTGGTAGGTTTCTGAAGCACAACTGCAAACCGCATTCAGTCTTTTATGGCCTACCTCATTTGCATTTCTAAATGCTTGAGGGTGAACACAGGCTGCTGTCATAGTTCTGAGAAAAACTGTTTCTTCACAGGGAAGCTATGAAAAATAGTGTTGGTCATCCCAGCTCTTCACAGGATTTGGTTCCACCCACTCAGCAGGATTGTCCTTTATCAGCAGTACTGTTCCTACATGGAAATAGCAACAGTTGAAGCATAAATGACACCTTTCCAGTCTAGTGTGAATGGAAGAGTCTCACCATCTTCTGCAGGTGAGAAATGGCTGTTGAGTGTTGCTTATTCTGGAATTCTATGGGGTACCTGCTGTGCTTTCTACAGCTCCAGCTGTGAGAAGAATGACCCTACTCAGTGTATCAATAGCTTGGCTTCTGGCTGGAACAGCCAGAATTCGGGAATATGAAGAATCAGATCCAGCCTCAGCCACTGAGGTTGCTGGGTTAAAAAGTGCTCTGCACCAGCTTGGAAAATCGAAAAAATTCTCCTATGAAACCATCTAAGCTGTGAAGGCAAACACCAGTGTGTACATAATAGAAGGATAACACACTGATCCCATCTAATCTGTTACAGACTCTGAATGTGCAGAGGCCTTTGCTGGCATGGAGGCCCACTCTATAGTGTTAGCTCAGTTAACTCCACTCCCCCTGGTCTTTTTGGGGGACGTAGAGTAATAGATACAAGCTTTCTTAACCTATTTGAGGCAGACAAAAAAAAAAAAAAAGGAGTTAAAATGGAAGTATAAAGAATCAATAAGCTTAAAAGGTGCTTTCAAGCTTCCTTAGGTTTTATTTACAAAGTAGTTGATTGTAGAGGAATTGCTTCTCTACAGAAGAAGAAAAAAACTTGCAAACTTGCAAGATCTACAGAAAAATACGTGAATTACTTTGATATTATGGAAGCACATTGATATAACTAACTCCTTAAGAGATCTTTGCTACCTTTGATACCACAAAATGTACTAGGTGTTATTCTGTGACTGAGAACCCATATATTCTAATCTTGTAGCCCAACCACAACAGACCATTAATACTTTAATATTGGATCAAAGTATGCATTTTGAATTTCTAATTGAGCCTTCTTATGCTTAACAGCTACCAAAGTGACTGTTAGTTTCTTTTAAGCACGATACATCCTTTGTGCTTTGTACAAATGACAGGGAGAACTTTTGTGGTTATTCAGTATTACTAATCAGCAAGTAACTGAATGACTCAATGAAGACTTAAGTCCACAGGGACATCTGCACCTCTGTGGAGCTGCTTTTATTTCCTTGAGCACCATAAGAGCACAAGATTCAGCTGCATTTTTTTCATTCACATGATCTGGCTCTAAAGATTAATTTGCGAAAAGCGGTTTCTGTGTAACTGGTTCTCCATGATATATTAGTGTCCTGTTATTAGGGATAATGATGATATTATATGGTAAAATGACTAAATGGCCAGTTCATTTGGCAGACTGATTGGCAGACTAGCTGGGGGTAAATGCAATACTCTGGATAAATAGAGATATCTCAAAATTAAATATATATATATATAACATTTAAATTCAATTATTTATTGAATTGACAGTATGAGTAGCTCAGTACCTCATTATGATGGTTCTTTAAAAAAAACAGCCAGGTGGCTTCAGACTACTGGAAATCTGTTCAAGAAGTGCCAGTGAAGGAGGCTAGAGTTGCACAGTTGTGTGTGAGATTCTTTTGCCCAGGTGGAGCTATGGGGACAAGCAGGTAAGACAAAGCTGGAGTGTAGTCTTTGTTTTCACTGGAAGGGAAGTCAGCTTTGTGCATCTGACTACCATCCTGGTCTGAAATCCTGATGGAGAGAAGGAATAGCAGATTTTTACTGAAAGCCTAAAACTGCTTCCGTCTATTGGTGTCTTTGCTGGTTTACTTTGCAGTAAAATGGCAGCTTTGTTCCCATTAGGATTTTACAGGAGGATACTGAGCATGCAAAAGATACTCTGTTTTACTAAGAACCTTTTGGGAAGGAAGACAAGCCTAAAATAGGAAGTTGCACTGATGCTGTTAAAACTCGATCAGAGCCTGTAAAAATATAGCTGTAGCTGCTAAAAAATAAATGTCTGTTTCTTGACTTACACGAAAGCTTCTTGCTACTATTCTTTCAATATACTACAGTTTTAAAGCAGTCTAAAATGAGCATCTGAAGATCGCACTGAGATAAGGGAATTCTCAGCTAGAAAAACTGGTACATGGAGAACATAACTTGGGAACAACTGCTGCTGCTGGAGGTGATCCTTGACAATCCTGCTTTGGCTTTTCATGACCCTCCAGATGTTCACAGACGCTAATAGAAATGTGAGGCTCCTTGAAACTCTTGTAAAGTTTTGCAGCCACTGAAGTTCCAAGAAGATCAGAGGACAGCACCAATTCAAAGGATTTTTTTGGTCTTAACTCACTTTTTTTTTTCCCACATGTGCGCTAAGAGGGTTCTGATTCATCTGGGATTGCACTCAAAAACATTACATCTGATGTTGAGGAAATAGTTACATGTGTGATCTTGAAAGTTATTCAGCTGTCCAGCTCAGGGGGGTCTGCTGGAATACACTGTGATTAGCCTGATGGCATGCCTCTGTTTCCTTCTGTGGTGAGGGGAGGTTGCAGGGATGAATGGTGCCCAACCAGTTCTGGTCTTGGCATTCAGTCAGAAAGAGACCAGAGTATATACGGGGACGGACAAACTGACTGTTTTCCAAGCCTCGAGTTCGCATGTAACCATAGTACACCGTGCTGTGGTAGTTACTAGTGGTTACATCCAACAGTGTTCAGCACAGCTCAATTTACCCAAGTCCAAACACCTCTGTCCTGTTTCTGAAATGATGGAATACCCAACCTGTGAGGACTACTTACTCTTATTTGCAGGGGTTTCTCTACTAGGTTGGTTTGGAGGATTAGAGAGCAGCGCTCAACTCTCTGTTTGACTGATGCCGTTAGAAGTCCTAACTCTGAAGAATACTCTTTTCCTGAAGTCTGCCCGCCATCTACCATGGAGTGTCCCCTAACATCTTAGATGACAAAACAGCATTTATCCTACAGATACTGATTTCTTCAAGATACTGTAGTAGGGATGAAATTCTATCCCCACATTATCATTAGGGGATATTTGAGTATCCACAGGCTTCCAGTCATGAAGGAATAGGAAGATTTGTCATTGGCTCTTAAACAGGAATACCAGAGGCACTGGCATGACTACTCAAAAGTACTGGAGCTTATGCTTCCAAGGAGCATGTTGGCAGACAGTGTAAAACACACTGCCGACAGCATTAGAAAGAACTATAGTTACTGCATTAAATAATCGTTGTTTCCCCGACATTCATATGATTTTTAACTTTCCTCACCACTTTGGGAGAAAAGAAGACAATTATACACTACAGTCAGCAGGCCTAGCAATGTTTGAGGTAGACAGACTCAAGCTGATACATCATCTTGGACATCTACGGTGCTACAAGATGTTTATTACAGGACGAGACAACCACTGCTTATTATGTCTAAAATTCAGTTGTTTGCCTGTCATGAGATCAGTTTGTGTAGCCTAATGCATTAATTATAGTTATACAAGCTCAAAAAAACCCATATTATTTTGCTTGTACAATTCCATTTCCAAAGAAAATAACATAGTTTATCATTTTGACCATACTTAAGTAGCTCCTTGTTATATTCATATTTTGATTCCAGTAATTTAGCGGTGATAAATGTATGAGAAATAAATATCTCTGTTCCCAGATTTGTTGCCTACATCTCTCGATTTGCATTAGTCTATGTCATCCTAGTCACAGTAATTATAACCCTAGGGAGTTTCATGATGAAATGGGTTCATTTGAAAACAAAAAGCTGTGTAAGTGAGATTGGATGTAAATATTCACTGTTTACAGGGAAAACTGGGACTATTCCTGTTCAATGAAAAATTGAATTTTTGTCTAGTGCCTTTAGTCTGAAGAAAGGGAGAGGTACAGTATCAGGTATAGTGGCTTCACTTTTCTCTTTGTTTGATGAAGTCTGATTGCATTAGGAGTGTAGGATGGACTAAATGTAGGGAGGAATAAAAGGACTTCCCAGGCTGAGCCCCCTGACATCAAGAGAAACTTATCATTCAGTCCTTTTGAAGGTTTATCCATCTCCAGCATAAAATGAGTTATGCTGGTCTTTTATGGGAATGTTGGTCTAGGATTTGACTCACCTCATGGTTGGAAACCTTCTTTTAATTTGAAGCCTAATATATTCGTTGTTAATTTATACATGTTTATTCTTGGGCCAAAGTTATCCTGTACCATAAATAGCTCTTTCCTTACCCTACTGCTTTTTGATCCTCCTGCCCAACCTACTGGCAATATGTACACTAATAAAACAGAGACGAAGCATGGACTCAGGTACTGGCATGCAATGGTCTCTGGAGTTTAATTTTTAGCGCTCGGTTTGGCACAGTTTTCGTCCAGCCAGCTGGTGTTCGCCAGATCTGAGCTCAGCCAGAGGAAGAGTACAAGCCAGGATCCGTTTCCAGTAGGCAGTTCCTCTCTGTTCTAGGGAAGGAAGAGAGTTGAGCTGTGTGGATGCAAGCCATCCACTGCCACTTACCCTGGGGCCAGAGAATGGGTCCAGGCCTAAAGCTGTGGTTTGGGTTGCCTCTTTTAATGCACACACTAAAACTATTATTTGCAAGTTATATTGGAAAAAAAAAAAAGTTTGGTAAAACAGGTGTTTGGGAAATGCCCAACCACAGCACCTGTGCAGTAAAAGTCAACTTTAATTTTGGGATTTCCTCTCTTTTGAGGTTTGGAAATGCAATCAAAGCATTTTATTAACATGAAAAAAAGTGAGAATGCAGAAATGACCTCATGCTAAAGTATTTTCTCCTTGACTAGAAGGTCCTTTGCTGTTGGAGCTCACTGAGGGAGTGAGATATCACTGCCAGCAAGAGGTCATGGTGCACTGAGAAACGTCTACTCTTGTTATTGCTAGGTATTGCTGCAAGGAAACACTCAGCTAAAGCTTTTAAACTGCTGAAGAAGGGAGGATGGGGAGACCAGACAGCGAGTCCAGGCCTTTTGCAGGAGACCATGGATTTACTTAAGATATCCCTTTAAGGATAAAGAGAGAGGAAAGGTAGAAAGTTCATGATTTTTCCCCATTTAAAGGGACTAGGTGTGACTACATGGTTTTTGGTACAGCTGTAGAGAGAGGCCCTGTTCAGAACTAGAGTCCCAGTTAGAATGCTGAGAAATAGTTGAAATTAGTTTTGTGTGATAGCTTAAATCCCTCAAACTGACAGTTCAGTTTACTATTTAGTTTACTATTCAGTTAAACTATTTTGCTTTGATTTTCAGTTTCATTAAAATGACAGTACTAATCCATGCACAAGCCCTGAGCTCTGACAGGATAGATAATCAAGAAATGTGAAGATGAGATTTCCCCCTGCCTCCCAGCTTTGGAAATAATCCAAAATGGAGAGCTGTGACACATGCGTAAGCCTGAGTCATTCCTCAGACCAGTCTCATGTGGGGTTAACCACTACATTGCTCTTCTACTGGACATGGCAAAAGTACCACCTGTATAGTGAAAGGATGATGTATTTTCCTGTTCTTTTTACTTAAGATTTTGTAAACAGTAGCAATTTTCATTTAATGTATTCTATTAAGTCATTCACTAATGTTAAAGAGTAGCTATAAAATGGAAATGTAGTTCAGTCTGCTTTCAGAAGTAATATGAATTCAAAGTATTGTTTTTAGAAGGGCAGATTCATGTGACAACGCTTTCCCCTGAGTTTCCAGCTCTGGAGGACTGCGCCTTTCATTTTCTTTCTATTTCTCTGCATCATACAATATTGTCAAATAGTTATCACCCTCAGCTGTTTCAGAACAATGATTTACCATATTTTTTCCCTTAGTCCTAGATTTATCAAATAGTTATTTCAGAAAGCATTAGGAAAATGAGTGAGAGAAAGAGAGATAAATTGTAATGCAGATATTTTTGTTATCCATTTAATTTGTCTTATTTAAATTTTCTGAAGTTATTCCTCGATTATTGTATTGCTATCAATTTCACAAGCTAACTACGCATCTTGTAAAATATAAGTACTTCTTTATTTTAAACAAACTGCCTTTCAATATCAATTAGTTAGCTTGTATTCTTCAATTATAGTAGAATTCACAAAAGATCACTTAGTATATTTTTGATCCTTTGTTATGTGTTAGTTATCTAACACATATCTGCTTATCTTTTCTCTAGACTAACAATTTAAGCTTTTTAGTGCCTTTTTTTAGGAAAATCATACCACAACTTAGATGAACTCCATTATCTATCTTTTATCATAGCTTGCCCTGGTAAAAAGAGGCTGAGAGAAGGCATGTTTGTTCTGATGGACAGGAGCCGAGCTTACATAGTGATGCAGAGAGCACACTTCAGGCCGGTACTGGAAATGACGTGGTTAAATCTGACAGGAGCCAGCTGCTAAAAATTGCCATCAACAAATTCTGCTGCCCCTAATGGCAGCCTTTCCCCAGGAGCTTTGGCTCTCTGTGCTTGAACGGCCCTTCCTCCTCCTCTCTTAGACTGAACCTTAGCCGTCCCCCCTTCCCTGTAAGTCCGTTTGTCTGTGCAGGAGAAGGAGGCGTGTATCCTTGCCAACTTCTTGCCTCCTGGCCCTGGCCCTGAAATTGGTTGCTGTTCCCTTGGCAGCGCAAGATCCTGGAGCTCTACAGCTGTACGCTGCAGCTAGTGACAAATAGACGGCTTCAAGCTGCCTGCTTCATCTTCTCTAGCACATTTACTTTCTCAACACATTCATTTTCTTTGTAAAATGAAATATTAAATCCAATTCTAAAAGGCAGAAATCACAAATGTGGAAAAGAGTGGGTTTCTTTACTGCTTGAAATAACACTTTTTCAGTGAAAGGAAGATTTGTAAATGAAACAAAGCAAGATCATCTGTGCTTTTTAATATTTCAGAGACACTTGTACCTGTGGAAAAGGTATATATGGTTGTTGGTCCACCGTGCACCCTGCAGCGATAGAGGCATGAGGCCCTCCTAAGTTCTCACCTTTAATAATGGATGAAGAGTTCTGTTAACCCTGGCTTAAGAAAAGGTTATTAATTTTGAATACCAGTAAAGAAAGCTTATTTTGGAGAATGGAGAGTCTGCTCTGTGGAAAAGGATAAAAATATCTTGGCTTGCTTGGGATGGTAGGCCAAAGGCTGAGACATACTTTTCTGGGAAGTCAAGGAAATAAAGAGGTAAAGCAGGAACATTCGGGTAGTAATAGTCACACAAGGATGTGTAGATGTAAAGTGGCCAATAGCCAGCTTAACCTGGAAACTAGCAAACCACACAGGACGGATATTCTGGGTTGGCTTTCTGAAAAGAACAGGGGAAGAAATCATACCTATATGGAGTTTAGTCAGTGTACGAAGCAGGATGACACGTTGTGCTTGTATGGGAGAGTAGCAGGTGACAAGAACTGGAGACTAACGCCATCTCTTGCTGTCCTGTTTGAAGAGAGAGAGTAATTCTAACTGTCTGGTGAATGTTATTGCATGAAATTCTTTAATCTCTGTTTTTCTCAACAAATGGATATCCAAGTATGCCGGGTATGTGATGCCTCTCTGCAATGATGAGGTGTTTTAAGTTCTTTGTAAGTCATATGTTACCATGCTGTGAATTAGGAAAAAGATTTCATTACATAGTAAAGGTAAAATACAAATGGGATATATTCTGTTGGAAGAAGTTGGGAATATCTGAAACTTGTCTTTTTAGAAGGCAATAATGCCGACAAGTGATCTTTCAAAACGTGTATGAATGTGTCCATACATTTATAATTAGAGAGACTGTTCTTTTGCTGGTGCTGTGATGTAAGCTAGATCCTCAGCATTCTAAAACCCTTCTCTCTGTGCTTTCCTTTTGTCTAGGGGAGATATGACATGTGTCAGGCTTTGGATGTTTCAAACATGTTTAGATTTCTTCAGGCATGACTGCCTACTTCAATGCCCTGAGAGGGTGGAAGGGTACTAGAAACAGAAGAACTAAGAATGGTCTTGGAAACTGTTCCCATCTCTGACCCAGGGGGAAAACGTTACAGGACAGATTTAGTAATGGGCCTCACTTGTGTTCGTTTTACAGAACCTGCACTAACTCTTGGCCAAAGCATAGGATTAGAAAGGACTGCATGCAGTTTTAAGAAATCTGTTTTCACACTTGCCAGTTTTCCTGGGGTAAGTGAAGTAGTGAAAAAAAGGCTGCAAAACTAAATGGGTTAAAGCAAAAAATATTCATCCTATTGAAAAATTCCTTTAGCCAACTGAAGCTCTTATTTCAAGCAGTTTCAGCTCCACATTGGATTTTCTTGTACGGTGAACTAATGGAAAATTGCTTCTTATTTTTGATCTTTTCCCATTTGCTTTTTAAGGGAAATCTAAATGTAGAGATATCTAATATTATATACTTTATTCACTGTATGCATGTCCATGTATTTCTTTCTTATTGCTATTTCTGTGGGTGCCACAATAATAAATTAGGTCTTTGGCCAGCTATTCCAACAATTTCATTTTACTCAGTGGAAATAGTCTTGATTTATATACTTAGTCACATGATCAGAATTTGACCTTCTGTTTAGTTTTTTGTTATGCTGTATGTACAATAACAATATAATGAACTTTTGCCACTTCAATGGCTGCGCTGACATTAACAAATGGTCCTGGAACATAGCAAAGATTCCTCAGCAAGATAAGATACTATAAATTTAACTACTAGAGCGCTGCAAGTGACGATGCCGAGGTTTGATTTTTAAACAGAATCGCTATGTTAATCCAATCTCCATTGAATGCACAAAGGAAGAAATCATGGTAATTAGGAAGAGACAAATGGCAGCATTCACTTCTGAAATTCTGGACCCACATAAGGGTCCAGTAACCACGTTAGGTCTTTAGGTTTCTTACTTGGCAGAAAAGGAATTATATACAAGGGGAACTTGCGTACTGGAAGGAGGCTCCGCTCTGTCTCCAGACATACAGAACATCTACAGGATGAGTGGAAACAGGTTTATAATAATTATACAGGGAGCTGGAAACAGCCTGGTTGCCTAATGTGTTCCATTTTCATTTTACATTTTTCTTGTATCTGTGTTACATGTTCTAATACCTCCTCTAAGGCTGCTACAAATCAACAATTTAGCCTAGAAAAATCTGTTTTCCTTTGTCTTATGAAACTCTCTTTGATTTTGTCTCAATTAGCAACTGCAAAAAAATGCAGTTTCTTTTCTGGGACTTGTATTCCCCAGGAAGACTTTAGCAATCTGCTAAAATACTAGCTGAACACGAACAACCTGAGAGTGAATCTGTTCTGCTCTGTAGCGGTACATGCAGAACTGCAAATGCCCTAAAGCTTTCGGAGCCATGATAGTGGAGATGGAAGGTGAAAGATGGGTATATTGTCTCTGCTTCCTAGACTCAGCAAAGCACAAGCTTCTAATGATGGGAAAGAGAAGGAAACAGGATGGACTTGGCTTTCTGGAATGGTGGTGGCGGTGGCGGCTCATTTTCTGCGGTGGAATAGAAGCTGGTCTTAGCTGCTAGCTATTCAAATGAGACTGGCAGCTCAAGCTCAGGTCTGCTTGTATGCTGAAGAGTTGAGTTTAGGGGTTTTCCCTGGACATGTCACTTAACTTACAAATCAGAAAATTCTCCACCCACCCCTTCTATGCCCTTTAAAAAAAGATAGGAAATTCTCTACAGAAAGTGTGACCATTAGACTGTATTGTATGGGTGTTCCAGAATTTAATAAATGGTATATATTCTGTGTCTGTTGAAACCACACTTACTTGTCTTAGATGAATATAATTATATGTCCATCTACTGTTTCTCCTTTCATTTAATGTGTGGAACAGATGCACAAAGAGATAAAATGTCTGACTAACCAATGCACAACTAAACATTAATTTGGCATTTCCTCAAATTCTTAGTCCTTGCTTTTGCATACTAAAAATATTTATTAAAAGCAGAATAGCATTGGTTTTAGTATTTCACAGGCTGGAAAATGCATGCCAGAACAGCTGTAATCTCTGCATATGTTTTAAAAAGATAACTCAAGCTTTGTAATTCTGGAGGTTCCTTATATAGTGACACTTTATGTTAGTGTTTCTTGAGGGAGCAGAGATATTAAAGACGCTTCACTCAGAGCATAGTTTCCCTCCCTGTGTGTGTATTTATAATATTTAATCCAGTCTCTAAGTATGTATCACTCACTACAAACAAAAAAGTTAAAGTATGTTAATTATCACACAGATTTATTAGTGGGTTTGAACAGAGTAAAAACAGAGGAGAATAGGAATCCCCAGAAAGCTAAGCTAAACCGCATCATCTTACAAATTTTGAAACAAGCAACATTTTTACTACACTGAGTGTCAAAGAACAGAATATGATAACATAAATGCACCAAAACTAATTGCCTTGTATGTCGCATGCAGTTTGAAATGCCTCCTGAATATGGAAAGAGTGCTTTTTGCAAAAGATCATTCAATTGATGCATTTTAAGTATGATAATATTTGTATCTTTGTTTTTGAATCTTATGCTTTGATACTGGTGTAGAAATTATTTGACTTTAAATGCGAAATAATAAAAATTGACATTTTAAAGAATTCTATTGAGGGTTTATGTTCAGGTGGCCTAAATTCCAGTACCCAGCCTCATGCTTATCTCAGATTGTTTATCTACTAGGAAAGACTCTTTATATGTGGGGTATAGACCGGCTTAATGTTTGGCCCTGCTTGCAGTTAAATTTGGAATTGGAAACTTCTCAGGCAGCCAGGAATGGAGTATGGGCATTTGTCCCTATACTTTTTAATTTTTTTATTCATTGGGAATAATCCTTATGTAACTATTCTCTTACTATTCACCTCCTGTTAAGACTAATCCCCTAAGTGTTTATTGTGTTAGATCCTTGAACTGTGATTAGAAGTTAGTTCTGGTGTAGAAGTAAGTTAAAAACTTACTACAACCTAGTTATTACTTACATGCACTGAAATGGGAAAGAAAAGGTGAAAGAAAATATATTTCTTTTGACTTAAGTCTATAACACCACTATAATAACCCAAACATACCAGTCGTCCATATTTAGAAAACAAAGTGTTCTCACATGAATATGCTCTTTAAAGTCTGCAATGATTACAGCACAGGAGCGGAGAAGAAAAGGAAGATTCAGGAAGCCTTCTCCTAGATCTGCAAATGTCTTTTTGTGAAGCATTGGGAAAATGATTAAATGCCTGATTTTAATAGCAAAATTTTATAATAAGGAGCTACTCATTTTGTTCATACTGTCTTTCAAGATGCTTTATTCATGAAGAATTTTAAATTAAATAGTACCTATTGAAATTACTTAAAAAGACATTCAGTTAAGGATTTAAAAGAAGCCTAAGTATTTGATGCTGTTCCTGTTGAAAATTTACTTCCTTGACTTCCATGGAAGCAGGATTAGGCTGATAATATTGATTTTGTTTGCTCTAGTGATCAGGTATATCCTTGATTTGATTGACCTTTGGATCAGGTCTTAAGCAGCTTTCAGATCTGCATTAGCTGCAGACCTGGAGGAGAGCTCTGGAATACCACTCTGTTCTTTTTCATCATAATGGCAAGAATCAGCCATTATGATGGCCATCAGCCAAAAAGACACTTCAGAAGTGAATTTTAACTTTTTTTTTAAAAACAGACAAACCTCCTCTCCGATAGCCCAGAAAAAAAACACTTTGTACATGTTAAAATGAAAACAGTGTAATTAGTGTCATGTTCTTCAGCTTTAGGAAACTCCTGATTTAGTTTTTAGGAACTCCATGCTGCTGACTCGCTTGTTCTGACCAAGGGATACCAACAGGGCTTCTAAAATCTTTTGAGAGAACTATTGTGTCAGAGGCATGTGTGATTCCTTTCAAATGACTATTAAGTCAGGACACTTTCTGGAATTAATGGAATAGCATCCTGAAGCTATGGTGCTCTTTGTGCCTTAGTAGAGAGCTCCTGCATATCCAGCCTGGCTCTCTATTGCAAACCTAAAGAAACAGTATACCTGTTGTCACAAGAACTGGACTTTAACTGCCTTTTTTTCACTGTCTTGATTTATGATACTTATGAGTTCATTCCCTCTGGCAGAGAATCAAGTCGGGAAATCTGCATCTCCTCTTTCAGGATATAATTCTTTAAAAACACTGTAATCTTTTTCTCCTGGAATTTTACAAAACAGCAGCCAGAACCTCAGCCAGTGTAAATTGGCCTCCTGTATTGACTATGATAGAGCTCTGCTAATTTACATTCACTGATTATCTGGCCTGTGTTTTTTTAACTTTCAAAAATGCAGAGGGCTTTTTCAGGGACCAAGAAAGCTGCGCTTGACCTTTAAAATTACTTACATACAAGGGAGACAAGAAATGCCTTTGTTTGTTCTTAATCCCTTGCTGCTTTAAAATTTAAACAAGTGCTTTAAAAATAGTTTAGGCCAATGTTAAGTACTTTGATGGGACTAACAACATTCTCACTTTTTTTCTTTTTTTTTCTGAGACCTTCTCTGATTTCATTTTAGCCAAGGTTAGAGCTGTGAGTGCTAACCTAACTTCGCACTGGGGAATAGAGGAAGTCGTATAGCGGAAAGACACTTTGGTGTTTGTTTTATTACTGTCTAAATAATGTTGTGAGAGAAAAAAAATAGTAGGAGAGTTGACCTGGAAAAAGATTCACAGATAATTTTTAAGTATATCTAAACATTGTACTCAACCTGAGAAACAAAACTGCTCTACAATGATGCTGTCTTCCCCTTCCCTGGCTTTCATTCCATCAAGTCTTCCAGTTACAATCATTTTATTGCACAGCTGGCCTTTAGCACCCGCCTGTCTTCCTTGACAGTGGCAGTGATATGTGTCCGACAATTTTTATTGCCCATTAACACAGATTGAGTTGCCTGACTTGGAGATTTGGGGCTTTCACTTCATTAGCTTGTACAGCATTTGAATTGTCCTCCTGGTTTCTGCGTCAACCCTTCTTGGCCAGGATCAGTTGTACCCCAGATTAATTCCACAACACAGGCAGCTCTGCAGGGTGACTTCTGCAGTCCAGGAAGCACAGAATCTTATCACACAGTAAGTTAAGGAGAACAGGCAACACCCTTTGTTGTTTTAGGGTTAGGTGCCTGGAGCTAACAGCAGCAAAAGTATCTTGGCTTGCTATAGTGATGTGATTAAGGATATTGTCCTCCTTAGACAGGCCCAAGTGACTTTTCTTGTTCCAGTAACAGGCAACCATACCCCTGCTGCTTACTGGGATGAGCCTGCACTTATCTGATCACTAATTTCTGCCCTTTTCCCTCTGCGCTGGAGGAGAGGCCATGCAAATAGTGGGGAGTTCCAGCAGTGGGAGGAGGAACATGAGGCATGGAAGACCAGGTGATTCCTGGCTATAAGCCCTCTCCCCTTCTCCTCCCCTGCAGATGACCGCATTGCAGCCATGCCAGCCCTTTCAGCAGGGTTTGGCCTCTACCCTCCAGAAGGGTGGTGTCAGTGGAGTATGTCCATTTCTCATATGAAAGTAAATTATGCTGCTCTGAAGATAAAGGTAGAATTTGGGTTTGCTTGTACAGCTAAAGTTTTGAGCTAGTTTTTTTACTAACAGAAATTTTACTTTATGTACAGCCGGATGAAAAGACCATTGGCACTCCTGTATTGGATGTAGGCTTCATGTGTGTGAATGTGGTGATATAGTCCAGTGGCGTGATTTTGAAACTAAACATTCCCACTTAATGCATGTTGACTTTGCTTTTGGAGCTGCTTTTGTGCCTGTGTACTAGTTTCCATCTGTATGAAATTAAACCAGAAGCTTTTTTCCAGGAACTTACAGATGTGCTCTAACCCCTAGTGGGAGTCCAAACGACTGACCAGTCCTGGAGCAGCTATCATCACATGCATGATGGAGATGTTCAGTTCAAGGCATCAGACCAGATCTAGTCTGAAGGACAAGCCCTGAAACATACGTAATGTGGATGTAGGGGCACCAGCAGCTTCAGTCTGCTTTTGTTTGCTGAATTACCTGTTAATGTAGATGTAGCCTTAGCTGCCTGAAGAAAGATTTATGGGCTTTTAAGACTTTCCATGGAACTAGCTCAGAGCTAGAAGGAGGAAAGGCTAGATAGTCTGTGGTAGATGATGTCTATGGGAACACCTAGAGGCTTATATTTTATAGAGTTGTTTGGTGGGAATGCATGCTTCGTGCCATCATTTCCTGGGAAGCAAAAAGCATTCCACAAAACAGATGCATTTTTAGACACTCTTCCTTCACTGCACAATTGGAGCTCTAACTTTGATCAGTTCTTGAACTTGCCAGTGGGCATAAAAAGCTTAGACTCTATGTAACTTTTGAATCTTGTTTACTGGTTGAGCTCGAAGTGATGAAAGTGAAGAAATCCATGTCACAATATAAAAGACAACAAGTTCTGAGACAATACTTTTATTGACTGGATAATTAAGCTCTGCTGCTCGACTCTTGAATAGGTATGGTGCTTCATTCCTGAATAGTTATATGAATAATGTCATTTTTCTATCTTTATCTAGAACATAATTATATTTAACGTTACACAGATGTATTACAAATATATTAAACATATGCAGAACCAACAAATAGAATTTTTTTTGCTTACATTATTTCTGATATAATGTAATTATTTTATAAAATTCTGAATGCATAGTCCATATAAGACCAAAAAAAAAAAAAAGAAACCCTGATGGGGAAAGAATAAACTTACTCTTAACTTTTTAACTTTTTTTTTCTTGTTTGTTTTGATTATCTGTTGTATCCAGTGAATGTATTCCAGATGTTTTCACAGTCTTCCCACTTATTTCTCATCCTATGCTATGCATTTCATCAGGCAATGTTTGCTGTGTTTTGAAGTTTTTCTCCTTTTGGACCTGTTTTATATAATTCACATGATTATATGAATACATATCATATTACATATTGAATATGACATTATATGTTATATATTGTATAAGTTATAGATTGTACATTATCTATTTAATATGTATTTTATATAGACAATGTTTTATATAATTTTCATCATTACAGTCTACACACAGATGAGAAGATAATCACATCCTGTAATGTCATGTATCACATATGGTGTAAAATTTCAGGTGGTGCCATGACTACAGACCAGCAAATTGTGTTTCCTCCAAATTGATCTTTTTGATAACAATTTCATAGTAATTTCAAAATCAGAGAATCACAAGCCTTTTGTAATCTATTTCAATGGAAAAATCACATCGTGTCCTTAGAACAGTCAATCATTTGGGGAAAAGAGATACTGCTCTTGCATGTTCTTCATAGTGTTTGACTTAGCAGCCTGCATTTTTTGGAAAGTGAACAAAAGAACATGAAAGCTATCTATGAACACGTAACTCCCTGGAAGCAAGACAGATGTATTCCAATACATTATTGCTTTCTCTATTTGAACATTAACTGTGTGGATATATACAGAGTAATGGAATTTTTGATTTTATGAAGTAGCTGATGAATTTACTGGTAACGTTCTCCATCACTTGACCACTCAGTGCAAGCATGAACCTCAATATAAACTCCTTATGGGTAAGGCTTTTGTTTTAGGTCATGGTGAATACTTTCCTTCCTTTTGAAGAGAAACACTCTTTGATGTTGGTGACATGCATAGATTAGCTAGAGTGGTACCAGTGTCTCCCAGAACTGGATACGCAGTCTTGAGGACCACATTAAGAAGGTGGGTGAAACTGCTGGAGTTCTAGCTGAGAGCTAAGACAACTCTTAAATTTTCAAATTTTCACTAGACTAATAGAAAGACCGCAGAGAAATTACATTATTAAAAAAGAACTGTATAGCTTTACTTCTAAATTCTAAGTAGAATAGCATAATACTTTAATGTTCTTTTATATAGAATTGTTTTTTTTCATGAACTCAGATTCAACAGATTTTGTAAAGGCTTCATGTTTTTCAGAAAGCATTTAAGCAAGGTAATTACTCATAATTAGCATAGAGAAAGGAGAAATAGCTGTAATCTTGGGACAGAAATGTTGACCTAAGTTTTTGACAAGGCACTGATTCCTGCATTTTTAAATGTCATTAAGGAGCTTAGAAAGGGCAAGGAGTAAGAGTGCTATGTTTGCCTGATGCTAACAAGATCAGAAGCTGTCCTTTTCCTAAGGAAAAATTGCTGTTTGCAGCACTGCATATTTTATATTTAAGTGAGATCTGTAAGGTAGACTACTGACTTTACAGGATATGTTAGGATTTTGCACTTTGAAACATTTTAATAGCAAGTTTCATACATATCAAGAAGTTATTATTAATTTCAGAAAATGCTCAATTTTCATAAAACAAATGTGAATGAAAGACTTGCATGTGCCCATGAAGTAAGCCATATGTTACTGAATGATATTCAGGGATGTGACTATCAGTCTACAAAAAACGTCCCATAATGAATAGTACTGCAGGTACAAACGAAATAAAGACTGTTGGATTTTGATCGAGTAATTCCTGTATTGGGCTGGAGTAACTCTGGATGCAATAGTGCTATGTAACTTTGTTATGTGGCCTTCCTGTAGAAGCCATATGTGAGTACAGAAATGTCTGCTTTCTGCTGTCATGTGACAATATGTATGTTCTTCAAGATGTGAGTGCAAATCCCATCATTGCCCCTACCACAGAGTACCCAGTCTATCCTGTTGTCATTCCTGAGGGCTCAAGCCTTCAGTTAGGAAAGGCCCAAAAGGCTTATCAGTCAGTGCAATACTTTCTGTGCCAAACATATCCTTCTAGGCACTCACCAGCCCAGGCTATTTTGAGCAGATAACTATTCAAGAGAACCCGAGTCAGATTATTTAATTTACTGTGCCAGGTGTTGAGTCTGACTGGATTCTCTTTCTGCACAAAATGGCAGAAATCCTGAAATGGCAGAAACATGGCATATCCTTGATATGGCCCAGGCCTGCAGCCTCTACAGAGCTCCTGAGTATTTGCCCGTCTGAGCTCTTAATCTGCACAGCCAATTTTCTGTAGGATTGGGCGTTAAGGGTTTCAAACTCGGGCAGTCCTCTGTTGGCCTTCCTTTAATGCCACGCTGCTTCGTCTTTTAGCACTCGTGCTAACTCCTTTCCGTTCTCATCCAGCTCTCTTCACCTGCTACTGCTCAATGTCTTAACAATAGCGTTTGATTTACCCCATCCACTTCTTCTGTTCCTTTATACCAATTCTTACTGATGTGCCTTTTGTCATGTTCCACCTCTTGAATGATTCATTTCTGCTTCAGTTGTGCCTAATGAAGCAAAAGCCATTCCTCCTCTCTTCTTTTTGTCTCAGACTAATTGTGTGTTTCATAAGGTTTCTTTCAGTAAGTACTTGCTTTCCTACTTTACTTTCCCCTTCTTGTACCTTCCCAGGAGATCAAAACCACACATTGCCAAGTTAGATTTTATAATATCTGTTTTATTGTCATTATTTTGTTGCTTTCATTCCTTCCCTTGCTTGCTCTTTTTAGAGTGGTACTGCAGTATTTTTTGATCACTGGCATACAAATGATTGTCCATTTTCAAGTGTGTAGTAATAGGATGAGGGGTAATGGTTTTAAGCTGAGAGAGAGTAGATTTAGATTAGATATTGGGAAGAAATTCTTTACTGTGAGGGTGCCCACAGGCTGCCCAGAGAAGTTGTGGATGCCCCATCCCTGGAAGTGTTTAAAGCCAGTTTGGATGGGGCTTTGAGCAACCTGGTCTAGTGGGAGGTGTCTCTGCCCATTGCAGGGGGGTTAATCTTTAAGGTTGCTTGCAACCCAAACCATTCTATGATTCTATATTCGCAACCACTTCCTATATCTGTTAGTCTCCTCTAAAGCAGTAGCTCCCTAAAAATTCCCGCTAGCTCCAAGGTAAAAAAGTGAGCCTGAGTGTATTGCAATATCTTACTAGAGAGTCTAGGGAAAAAAACCACCTTCTTTCAAATGAAAATAGCTGTAGTAATCTCATATCCTGACAATATACACATTCGTTTTTCCTTTTACGTTCATTCGTGGACATTTTCCCATTTAGTTTCTCAGCTCTTCCTGTATATCACATAATATATTTTATGCTTCTAACATATTGTACATCTATACAACATAGAGCAGTCTTAATTTACAAGAGAGTAACTTCTCCCATTTTTCCTTTGTTGTTCTTCCTGAACATGTCATATTTTTGGCAACAATATGTCAGTCCTGTGACTGGCTTTTAAATTGCCAATTAAACTGCTGTCTTCATTATTTACCAAAAACTGATAAACTTTCAGTTTATGAATGATTTTCTCTCTCACACTGATTTTCTCCTAAAGATCTCAAATATGATATTTGAGTCTAGATTATTTGATTTCAGTATTTTTTGGTTTTGAAGGCATGAATGTAAAACTCAGAAAGCCAGGTTTATTTGTTGAGGCTGCAAATATAAGTGACACTCGTCATCATTCAGCTTGCAGAAATAGTGAGTTGCTACTGAGCTTGAGTTTCTAACAGTGTGTTCTAATGCATACCTGTGTATGAGAATTGGTATACTGGTTTGAACCAAAGCCGAGATAGCCTAGTAGCCTATCTCCAGCAGTGCTGAAACTTAGTGAAGCACAGAATTACAAAATTATTCGGGTTGGAGGGGACATCACCTCAATAGCCTCTTCTTAGGTATTGGAAGACTGCTATTAGGTCTGTCAGAAGTCTTCTCTTCTCTTCTCTAGGAAAACAAATAGAGAAGTAGAGAGAGCCTACAGTATTACTTCCCCAGAATACTGTCCAGACTTCCAAGAATTTATGTCACAGTGCCTAAATGTCTGTCAGGGATGATAATTTTTTTAATAACCCTTGATCATTTTGTCTCTCTGAAAATTCTGTGGCAAAAAGCTGCACAGCTCAGCTAAGTTGTCTTGTTTGCTTTGACCTCAGCCAATCACTAGTTATATTTGATGACTCCTACTTCCTCTGTTGGAAGAAAGAGGGTAAAGTCTATTGGGTGGCATAATGATGCTCTCTGTTTTCTTCTTAATACTTTCAAACATTGTTTGTTTTTCTGGCAGTTACTCAGTACTGAGCATAGAAACATCTGCTGTAATCCTTGAACTCATCCCTGTGGGGTACTGGTCCAGTAGCATTTTTGTTTTCTCCTGCGCAGCACTTTACATTTATCTTCACTGAGTAGCTGATGCTTACCTTTACTATCCTTGAATAATGTAATAGTAATGGGAAACACTGTCATCTTGCTATTTTCTAAAATTTTGAACAGCACAGTCTCAACATGCATACATGTAGACCTTCTTCCAGGGATCAAATTAATTCTACCCAATGTTTCCTATATTTATCCTGTCTTTAATTCATGAGTAAATATTCTCTTATTCTAAGTCCCCACAATAGCTTTTGATAAAGCACCTTATTGGATGCTTTTTGGAAGCCCAGCTAGATTGTAGCAGCTGTATGTCCCCTATGAACAACCTTGTTGCCTCCTTCAAGGAGTACCAGGAGGTTTGTAAGGCAAAGCCTCCCTTTCCAATAATACCTTGGGCTCTTCTGCAGTATATTGTATTTGTTCATATGTCTGCTGATTCTGTTCTTTGCTGTAACTACCACCAATTTGTCCAGTGCAGACAATAAGCTTACTAGTCCCTAGCTCGTTTGGTCTCTCCTGGAATCCATTTTAAAAACTGGCATCACATCTGCCACCTTCTAGTCCACAGGCACTCAGGCACTTCTAATTCAAAAGTTGCACATCAAACTTACTAGCTGAGCTACTTTATCCTTGAGTTTCTTGGTGAATGACATCAGATCCTAGCTGTTATCAGTTAGCTCCTGTAATGAATTCCCAGTAAAAGAAGGTTTCTGGCCTGAGAGCCTTTTCATGTGCATCCACAGTGAACACAAAAATACAGGATTAATTTTGTTTCTGTTTTATGGTTCTGTCTTCCCTGAGTGCTCCTTTTAACCTCTGACTATCTGCTGGCTCTTTGGACTCCCTGACAGACTTCCTGTGCCTGATGTTTGAAAAAATATTTATTGTTGTTTTTTGCAGACTTTCTTCAAGTGGTCTTCTGGTTTGCCTTACTGTGTTTTTATATTTAACCTGCCAAAGTTTCATCCTCTCTAGTTTCCATATTTGGACACCACTTCAACAGTTTCAGACTTGCCTTCTTGCATTTACTAATCTTTCTTGCACTGTTGTTTAGCCATGCTGGCTTCCTTTTGCCTTTCTCAAGTCTTTCATGGCAGGAAGTATGCACATCCTTTTTACCTTCAGTATAGTCTCTAAATTGTGCTTGTGCTGCTGGCAGAGATTTAACTCTTTTAGTCAGGTTTTTATCATCTTTTAGCTATCCCTTTTAGCATATTTATAATAGGCTTTGTTATTCTTAGGTAATTCTTTTTGGAGTTGACCACAATCATAATTACTTTTTTAAGGGGTTTTTTTTGTTGTTTTTGCTGCTGCCAATGTTTTAAAGCATATTGTGGTCACTTTCACAGAGTTGTTCTTTCTCAGTAAATCATGATGAAGACAGCTGAGTTGAACAAGAGCATATCTCCAGAGGGTAAAAATACAGAAATTTTTTGTCCCATTTCCTAAGTACCATTATTACCCCAAAAAAAAGCTTTCCTATAATTCTTTGTTTTGGAATTGACCTTCTCTCTAAGCTCCAGGCTGGAAACAGGCTAAATGATTCTGTGTAGTACAATCTAATGCATCAGTGTCTATCTATTTAAGAGTGTGAGTGAAGTATACAGGCAATTTTTTTTAAAATGCTTTAGTATATCTGGTTAGACTCTGTTGCAGAAGCATCCTGCCTATGTCTTGGCACAGTCATATGCTAATAAATGTCAGAAGAGCAGAATAAAACAGGCTGTTTAGACCCTGGGGATTCACCTTACCTGGAGGAATCTTCATGAGACTCTTTAAACACAATTATAGCCCTTTTGTCTCACTGCATTCAATCTGACTAATTTTATTTTAATATAATTAATAACGTATGTTCAAAATACATAAAACAGAGTGCACATTTTTCAAATGGATTTATTATATCTACCTTTACTCTCTCTTTATAAATCTTCTCTTTTTTCCCATAATTGACATGGTGAAATAACCTGCTGAATTTACTCTAGGAAGCACTGTGATATCCACCAAAATAGCAATTTACACCACTGTGTCTAATTAACCAGAGAACAGATGAGTTAGTGCTGGCCACCTCTGACTATTTTTATTAATATGGGATGTGACTCACTCGTGACTGAACATACAGTACAGAGTACCTCAGCTTGTTTTGCTTGATGTTTCTTACAGAATTAATAACTTCTTTATTTTTCTTTAAAAGATAAACTGCACGGCTTCATCTTTCTCCAAAATATGTTCCAAGTGCATAACAGCAAAATAAATCCATGTAGGTATGTTAATACTGTTCTAGTCCTATTGCTCTAAAATTTTTCTTCTTGAGCTAATCAAAATATGACTGCACATTTTTAACATGCCTTCTTCAGTCCGGCTGGAGCCCTTGCTTTGATAACACTGTATAGCCCCAGAAAGGGACAAAAGATAGAGTGTTTAGTCTAAGTTAAACTGGTTTAGGCATTTCATTCAGAGCACTTCAAGCAGGAGCATAAGGCTGCAACATCACTTTTAAGCCAATCTGCACTGGCATTACCAGGATCCTACTATTCATCCTCTCCAGCTCCATACTCCACACCCCTCACGTCAGGACCTGGAGTCATCTGACTCTGCAAGAAAAGAGTGAGTTCAAAAAGCTACATTGACAGAAGGACATTTCACTTAGGCTTTTTTTTTTTTTTTTTTTAAAGTAGTTAATTTTCTGCTGGACTGGCTCTCAGATCCCCATGGGATTAGAAAAGAATGGGAACTGGTGGTAAGGCCAGAGGAGAAAACAGCAAAAGCAGAAGTTTCCGAAGCTACATCTGACATATAGACACTTTGACTTCACTGTTAGCTAGATCCTTGTGATAATGGGCATTAGTAGAACCTTGGAGATTGCTTACCGCCATCTTCCAAGACACCATCTATCTGTCCCTAATGACACTTGCTACAAGGGAAGAGAACCTGAAACAACAGAAGATAGCTGGGATGAACAGGGAAAATATTTGCTGTAGTGATTGTGGTAAAAAAATTGTATTTTGAAGGGTGGAGAAAGAGCTTTTTTTTCAAAATGAGGAGAGGAGTAAGCAAGAATTTTCAAAAGTACTTTGCTTTCAGTTACCTTTTTTCCTACCTGTTTAATAAAACTGGAATTTTTCCCAATTTCCACATTCTCTCACAACCTTGCTGGAACTGATATATTCACTGAGACACCACAGTTATTTTCCGTCTCTGCAGTTGGCAGAAAATATTTTTAAATAAATCTGGGTGAAGGGATTGGCACTACAGTGGTTTACACTGCATATTATATTTTTAGGAAAGAAAAAATAAAAACATATTCTTTCAATGAAAGGGCAAGCTCTGAGAAAACCACCAGAAGTTGTGCAATTCAGATGATTACGAAATCTTCGCATTTTTGCTTAGGATGTTATGTATCTAGCTGCCAAGTCTGGAACTTGTGTCTTTTTGTGTCACGGTAGGCTAACTCCCTATTTCCCGCAGAGACTATCCCACAACTTGCTTCAGAAAATGGAGCCAAGTCTACAGATGCTGTTAGTTAAGATGGGAAGCTCAGCAAGTAAATATCAAATCTTTCATTTCCTATCATGTACTATCTTCATAATTGCATGTCACAGTTCTCTGAGTTTTACTTCAACATATTGCCTAGTGAATTTATCCCTTCTCTTTTTAGGAAAAAAAAAACAAAACAAAACAACAAAACAGCTTGTTCATTTTTTTATGTTCCTAGTTTCAGCGGTTGGACCACATTGGATCAGAGCATACTGCAGCTGCAGCTACTTACGAAGAACAGAGCAGTGTTTGAAAGAAGAGTTTACCAAAACTTCCCAGGCAAGAGCGTGGCACGTGGGATTTATGTGGCAGGCAGGAGGAATTGGGGAAGTGCATGGTGATGTTGAGGAAACAGCTTGAGAGGAAGGGGGCTGCAGTGCTGATGCATAGAGCATGGGGCAGACCTGAGAGGTAGGAGCCTGGTAGATTAGAAGTGTGACTCCTGACATTGTGGGGAGTGAAAAAGGGGTGAAAAGGAGATTTTGATTCTTGTGAGAAGCATTTTTACAGCCAGCTAATTGTATCACCAGTCTTGCTACTGAGCTGAGCTTGGTTTTTAGTTTGATGATATCACACCTAGACATCCATCTCTATCTGTGATGTCTATCATTATAGACAGAGAGGGATAGAGAACACTGAAAATTTAATTAACAATGAATGGTGCTGTGAACATAACTAACGAAATACGGCACTACAAACTGATCTTCATGGTGGTTTGTTTTTTTCTGGTTAAGCTTAAAATGTTGTTCTTAAATGTGAGTTCTGGATTTCCTAATATTACTGTAGAATTATATTTACATTAGTTATGTTGTTTTATATAACCATGTTTAAGATATTGGTAATCATATATTTTATTATTTTGTATAACTCACAGAAATATAGAGTCCTGGAGACTGGTGTTAGAGAGATTTGTAATTAAAGTTAGACTGTAAAAACAGTACACTTACTCCATGCATGTGACCTCTGCATATTAGGAACTAATGTTTATTTTAATGTCAGAGCCGATTTTTTACATGTTTGTATAACTGTTGCTGTGCAAATTAAATATCTGGTATGTAAATTCAGTGATGGAAATAGAAAGATAAAATAATGTAATATATTAGCATTTTGTCATTTCCTCTTTCACATGTTGTTTTGCTATGATTGTAAGCCCTTCTGCACAGGGGCTATGGATTGGATTGCACCCCAGGCTGCAGTGCTGTGTGAGGACAGCCACGACAGCTCTAAAGAATACCAGCAGCAATCTGGCACAGCACTCAGGGTGGTTAAATCTCTAACATACAAAGCACAGTGTTTTACACTGGATCTTGGGACTGTGGCTAGATATGTCCTGATTCTTGTTTACAGCGAGCTCATGTATCACATCAATACACTGCCGTCTGTGTTGTATGTCAGGCTATTTTTCTGTATTTATTCTGGACATGTGGACAGCTTGTGGAGATTATTTGTATACTAAAGGGTTATACACGCACACATATTTAACAATTATCTTATGCATCATGGCAAAAAATTAATTCATGTTCCTCTGTGAAATTCTGGGATTATTTAAACCTATATACTAAACTGAAAATGCTGGGATTTAGATGTAAATTTTATCATTGAAATCTTTGGGTCTAGGCTTAAGCCTGTTGAATATATTTCTACTAACTTCAAATCGTGTTTGCGCCAGTTCTTTGAAATACACATGAGAAAGCCCACAGTGTGACATTTCAGAATGAGTATGCATGGCTGGCACAATTACAAGAACATTTATTATTTGTAAACTGAACAGATATGATACAAAAAATTAGAAGCAGAATGCCAGTTCCACAATTTATTTTTTAAGAACAGAATCATACTTTTAAGACCAAAGATCCACCTTTGTAAATGGATTTAGATAGGAATAAATAGGTCTTTCCTTTCAGATATGTACAGATGTCTGAAGTGAAATTTAACAGCTTCTGTCCTTAACTTTCTTTTGGAGAGGGTAGACTAAGATTCCTGATGTTGTCAGTGTAGGGAATTACTTCAGTTCCTTCCTCCTAAGACAGGAATGACAAAAATATTATATATAACCTCCAGATATCAGAGGAGAAGGAAGTTACACCTATTAGTAGTGTGAAGAATAATATAATCATCCTTGCCTTTTCCTCCCTGGAAATGACTTCAGGGACAGAAAACTGTAAAAGTACTTAGGACTCTATGGGTCTCTCCTTTGGTCATCTTAGAAATTAAAACAATGTTTGGTTCTACCTCTGTTATCATGCTGCTCACATAGTGGCATTCATTTTGTCGTAAAACTTAAACCTTTAAGATGCATACTAGCGTTTATTGTAAAGCCACCAGAAGCGTGTTGCCAGAACTGAATCACTTCATTATGGGATTTTATTTAACTCTGGCCGGGAGCATAGCAAAGCAGATTGTGCAACATTCTGTTTTTATGGGTTTTGTATAAACATATTAAATAGATTTTTAATAAGAACTTCACGATACAGTCATTTATTAATAACAAACAGAAAATTTATACATCTGTTTTGTTAGGGACTTTTAGAAATTCTGATAATAGGAAACTTGCAAGATTAAACCTAAAAATTCTATTTCTAGATATTACCAGAATTAAGTTGCGTTAGACTCAGGCTGTGCCAGCTCCACTGCAGGCTTTCAGAAAAGATGTCTCTTGTGAATACACATGTTTCTGTCCATTCATTCATTTATGTTCTTTAACTTGAAGCCAGGACCATTCCCCTCTTTCCCACCCCTGATTTCTCTTCCCAGTCCCATTTTTCTGGCACAGACAACTCTATTTCCTTCTTTCTGGCTTTATTCTCATCTAAATATCTCTTCCTTATAATTGCCCTCTGCTTATAGTCTTTCTCTCTGAACTCCGCATTCTTCCTCATAAACCCTTCTTCAGCTCCTCAAATGACCTTCCTAGTCACCACCACATCTTGCCTTATCCCCCCTCCTTTGAGAGAGTTGTCTCTCTTATTTCCAGGCTCTCAAGCTTTCCCATCTCTCTGTGCCACACTCCTCCACCTGTAGATCTCAACCTTTCTCATGCCAGGCTTCCGACAGTCCACAGATCCTGCTTCCAGTTTTCCCTTTTCTACTCCCCTAGATGTTCACAAAAATGAGTACTTTCCCAAGTACTCTCCCAGTAGGCACATAATGAGCATCACCTGCTGTTTAAAAGTTTGGGTATTTAAAAACTGTGCGTGCTTACATTTCCCCCTGTACGACTTTCCTGGGCATCAGTCCTTTAGAATTGCCACAGTCTTGACAGGACTGAGTAGCTGTTTGCTGTGCTCACCTGAGATCATCTGTCAAAGCATCCCTCTGCACTTTTGCTCTACAGAGTCCAGATTTCTGTGGGTTCCCAGACTGCACCTCTTGAATTTAGCCTGCACACTCCCCCATCTTCTTTCTCAAGGGCAGAGTAGTCCAAATTCTCTTCCAGGATATGGGGCACCCGGATTCAATTCCCACCTCTTCCTATGACCCAGTCTCTGTAGAGCACTCTCGACTAAGGCTGTCCTTACTGCTCAGCCAGTTGGCTAACACTAGCCTTGAGCCCAAGGTTTGATTCAATGCATGAACAGGGTGCACGATGGGAGAATTTGAACTCAAATGCGAGCTGGAAGACTGTGCTCACACAGCAGTGTGGAGGTACCCTCTCAGTCTCTCCTGTTGTGTCTGTTCCATTTGGTAGGGAACAGTTATATTTTGCGAGGGCAGAGAGGGAAGAAAGTGAGTGAAAGTGAGTGAAAGAGAGAATGTCTTCCAAACTTGTGAGTCTGCCAGCTGGAATGGCAGTGTATCATAAAGAACATAACACATATGCAACAAAATATAAATGACAAAAAGACATGACTGTCACAAGGGGAGAGTGCCCTCCTTTTTGGATGTGTCAGAATTCAGGTTGTTGCAAACAGCAGTGCCGCTGCAGAACACCTCTTACAGGTGTCAGCCAATGCTGTCTAGTGAGGTTTTAAAATATTTTCATTGTGGTTTTCTACAGCACAATCATCTGTTATTGTTTGTATACATGTCAGAATAATAATTCCAGAGGCCACGAATCTGTGGTGTTTATTGCCATCTAAAAATGTGTATAAAAGTAAGAAAAACACATCCCAGCCTTAAAATCTTCCAATTCAGTCTTTTCATTTGATCCCACAAGACTGAAATAGGAAAAGAAAAAACCATGGTCACATTGATGATGGTCTTCATCTGTGCCATTAGGAATTACAATTTATAACACTTTTCACTTTCTTAGTCATAGTGGCCTCCATTGTTCTAGTTCTTTTGGGAGTCTGCTCTAAAATGTAATAGTTCTTTACAGGTTTTTTTCATTATACTGTATTAAAATTCTCTTACAGCCTCATATCAACTTAAATTTTGCTTCTGTTCTTCGTGCCTTATCATCCACTAATATAAATCAACATAGCTACTCTGTTCTCAAATAAACTGCACACATTTGTACTAGACAAGGTATAGTTTCCAAACATTTGGACATAAATAATAACTACAAATAGAAGCATTTTTCTCTAAACATATCTTAATAAATTAAAAAAAAGCTCCATTAATTTTTTCTTGTAAGTCTTCCTCCTTTAACAACTTTAAAAATTTGTGGTTCTCTGAACACTTTCCAGTTTGTCTAAGTTTTTATTTTTCTGACATACATTTTATTCCACATATAGTGTTACCACAGTAGTGGAGAAAGTAACTTTTACTTCCCTGTAGAGTGACTTGATTCTACTCTGCGGGAAGCCTAAATGGTGCTAGCATTTTTGCTGCCAAATCTCTCACATTTAATTTGTTCAACATGGTGTCTTTGACACATACAGAACATCTTGACAAGTATCTTGTCCCTATATTTTATTCTCCAAAATTTATTGTAGTTATTTGCATTTGGCTCAGATTCTAATAGTGTTAATAAAGCTGGAATGATTGGCATTTTATGTCATCAAGTTTGATAGTAACATAAGATGATATTCAGTGTCAGAAACTCTAACAGTCTCTTTCTTGATATACTTTGTCCATGTTTCTACCCTTACTCAGGTCTTTGTAGTAATATATTCTCAAATGTGTCAGAATTCCTAAGTGAGTATAACCTGTGACACTTGTATTTTAGCTTTTATATGTTGCTGGTATTCCAGTAAATGTTATTTGCAGGGAGCTCCAAAGATTGAGAAGGATGTATTACACAAAAGCTAGAGAATACAGATAAATTAATAGATGCATGATTATATATTTTTATATGTTGTCTTTACATGTACATAACAAATTGATGATATGAATGCCCTTTAACCACTTCTGAGTTGTCCTCTTGCTTCAAGATATTATGAGGAGTCTTAAGGAAAATGTTGATAGATTCTTTAAAGAATATTTGGGTGTTGTAATGAGTTAAATGAATTTAAAAGAATTCTTTTTTTTAACTGGAACTGTAGAAAACAGAAACACATCTATAATGAAATGTTGCATTTCTGGAAGAGCAGGAGATGCCTTAAGGTAGGTTGAATGACTTTCAGGACACTAGATTAGTAGAGAGGAGTAAAACCTTTGATGCTGAGAAGCAGAAGCTTGATTTTTATTCAATGGAGAATTCATAGTAGGCATAGGAAAGTCAGAATGGTAGAAAAAAGCGAGTGTCTGTGTTTAGAGTAGATCAATCAAGGTAGGTGTCAGAAAATTCAAAAAGGATGCTTGTTTGAGTAAACAAGTTCAGATATGAAGATTTGAACAAATCTCTGTGCATTCAAGAAGAAATAAAACCTGTCTTCTCCAAGTAATTGAAACCAAGGTACAGTAAAAGCACAAGACTTTTTTAATAGAGAGCAGCACTTTCAGTTGGACTAAAAATTTTATTTAAATTTTTTTTTTAAGAATAGCTAGGGTGACAAAGTCAGTGCTCAAAAGTTATGAAATTATAGATGTAAGCATTCCTGTGAAATTTAATTCACCCTTCTGTCCACTTATGCCTACACATTATGACATAATATACATTTGTAGAACTGTATGTCTTTTTTTACCTCTGCTACTTGTCAGCTAGAGGTAAGGATTTCTGGAATTTTGGTGAGGCAGAAAACAATTCTTTACTGAGGGAATGAAAAACTAAAGTAGTATTAACATTCCTAAAAGTTCCTAGAATAGTGTAAGAAATTGTAACTTGTGCTGCAAAAGTAGTTGAGGATAAAATACCGAAGAGTGTGGGTGATTGGCAATGTCTGGCCTGCTGCTTGAGTGCATGTCACAGGGAGACTGAGAACGTCTGTCCTGTCATCACTTGTTTTGGTTACTGGTGATACCTAAAAAAAGGACAAGTCTTGATGTAAGCAAAAAAGCTTCAGCAAAAAAGAGCTTAAAAATTAAGTGGGAGATAAACTATGAGCAGCAAGGGAGCTTTGAGAAAGAGTGTAAAGAAAAGTCCGCAGAGAAGAAAAAAAGCCAAACCACATGTCAAGCATCACAGCCAATGGTGACAAAGATTTTCTTAGCATGAATACTCGCATTCACACAGAGATCCTGAACGCTTCTTCCTCCTTTCTCCCCACGCATTCCCAGTTCTGGTCTTCTGTCTGCTTTCGGATACTACAACAAAAGGTTTCTATCAATGAAATCTGGAGATAGAAAACTGTCTGTCTTGCCTCCTACTCAATCTCTCAGGAAGCAGGGGTAAAAATACCAATAGCATAAGTTAGATTGGAAAGCATTCAAGAGTATGTGATATAATCAACAAAGTGTAAATGATGGCAAAGCAGTAGCAAGGATAAATGGCTAGAATGACCGACTATTGCTGCACAACCTCAGAAGGTGAACCAGCTTCTTGACAGGGAGGGACTGGTTACTAGTCACCATTTACTAGTCACCATTCCTGGTGACAGATGAAAAAGCCCCAGGAGCAGACAAGCACAACCTAGAGCGCGAACATATGACTTCTTAGATTATGGTACTGGGAAAGGTTTTGGTTTCCTCAATCAGGAGCAAAATTCTAAGAAAGGGAGCAGAGACAGAGGTCATGCCATGAAGAAGAGGAAGAACACCTTTGACCACAGATTAGCTGAACTTGCGAGGATGGCTTTAAACTAAGATTAGTGGTTTCCAATAACAATAATAATAAATAATAAGTGGTTTCCAATAACCAATCAATATTAACTAGGCAAATGTGTAAGCAGGACTAAGAAGTAGGGGAGCTGTGGATACTCATAATAAGGTCATAGAAGACACAAATAGGAAAATGGTTTGAGAATCTGAAATATCCCCAATGTTCAAGCAGCATAGGCAGTAAACAAGAGGATTCAGAGATCTTGATACATTAGTCTTTTTATTATTTAATTGTCCAAGAAAAAAGACAGTTGGGATGTCTCAAATGACTATAATATAAATATGAGTACAGCTTGTTTAAGGACTCTTTATAAGGAAACAGAGGGGAGGTATGTTGCTTCTGAACCGTTTTCTCTGAGAGTATAGAAACACAGAATGGTTTGGGTTGGAAGGGACCTTTAAAGGTCATATAGTCCAACTCCCCTGCAATAAGCTGAGATACCTTCAACTAGATCAGGCTGCTCAGGGCCTGGTCCAACTTGACATTGAATGTTTCCAGGGATGGGGCATCTACCACCTCTCTGGGCAATCTATTCCAGTGTTTCACCATCCTCGCTGTTAAAAAATTCTTCCTTATATCTAGTTTGAATCTACTCTCTTTCGGTTTAAAAACATTATCCTTTGTCCTATTGCAACAGGCCCTGATAAAAAGTTTGTCCCCATCTTTTCTGTAGGCCCCCTTTAACTACTGAAAAACCACTATAAGGCCTCCCAGGAGCCTTCTGTTCTCCAAGCTGAACAATCCCAAGTATCTCAGCCTTTCTTCAGGCTCCAGCCCTCTGATCATCTTCATCGTCCTTCTCTAGACCTGCTCCAAGGTCCATGTTTTGCTTGCACTGAGGACTCCAGAGCTGGATGCAGCGCTCCCGGTGGAATCTCACCAGACCGGAGTAGAGGGGCAGAAGCATCTCCCTTGACCTGCTGGCCACAATTCTTTTGATGCAGCCCAGGATACAGTTGGCTTTCTGGGCTGCTGGCACACCTTGCTGCTCATGTCCAGATTTTCATCCACCAGTTCCCCCAAGTCTTTCTCTGCAGGTCCGCTCTCAATCCCTTCATCCCCCCACCTGTATTGATATTGGGGGTTGCCACGACCCAGGTGCAGAACCTTGCACTTGGCCTTGTTGAACATCATGAGGTTCACATGGGCCCACTTCTTGAGCTTGTATATATTGAGAAACAGATTGTTGAAACTCTCTGGATGTTGATCAACGAGGAGAAAAACGAGCATACTTATGCTCAGAACTTCTACTACACATCCCCGAATTAAGAAGGGGTTTATTTGTGTTTCTGTGTGTAGCAAACCTAAGACTTGGTGTTAATGTATAACTTGAAGACGTTTGCTGTGGAAGGGGTACTTCCTAGGAAATCATCCTATGCCAGTATTAGTAAACTGAGCAGTCCCAGGAGCACCCTGAGACACAGGAACCCTTTCTCCTCCTCTGTGTAATTAGAAAGGTCCTTGGCATGGTTTTAGTCCAGAGCGTGGCTGGAAGTGCTCTTGATACCCATTGGAGTGGCAGCCATTTGGTGACACTAGTCATCCCTGTCCTGAATCCTGTCATAGACTGCCATGGAGCAGAAAAACCCCCAGAGCATGGCCAGGACTATGGGCAAACATCTCCTGGTGAGGGAAAGAAGGTAAAGGAAGAGGCCACACGCTTCAGTCAGCCACTTGCTGTTGTGAGAAGAGGGAGAGACAGACAAGTACGAGGACCATGCTAAGGAAGGACTGGGGCTACAAACACCGTGGTGTAACACTATCATAGTAATTAGCAATTCTGCCAAGACTGCTGTTTTAGAGAATACACAGTGTGGTTACATCCAGTGCCATCAGAAACTGCCACTTGATGTGGGTGGCCATTGACAGGATGAATCTTTGAGAGCTGCCCAAGCACTCTTTGATGGCATCCCCCATGTGTGGACAGTGTGGCCTGCACTTGATAGGCAGTGGCTGGGGATGTGGCATGTTTAGCTGCAAGGAGGAAGAGCCAGGCAGTCCCTGTGCACCAGCCCCTCTCAGGCCGGGCCTGAATTTCCCTTTTGGAGCTGGCGGCAAGAAGGGAGTGGCGGGGAGAGGCCGAGAGGAGTGAGGTGTACCTGAAGCTTTCTCCCTCTGCCAGGACGTTGCTGCTTTTCATCTCCTGGCTGCCAGACCTGTTCAATGACTCATTTAGTGGGTGACCCTGAAGCAAAGCTTACATGCCATCAACTTTTTTTCAGCTTCTAATATCTTTTTGCCCCAGTACAAGAGTATTTACTGCAGTGCACACACCAAAACCAGTTTTCCAAGAGTCCCATGTATTTACACTGTTCTATATAACCTGAACCCATTCTTGAGGAGGACAGAAGAAGGGAAGGGCCTCATCTAGGCCTCTGGTCATCCCAGTCTGCAGGTGGTGAGGAAGACACATCCCTGGTGTCCTCAGTCCTTTCTCATGTCACTGGTCTTACTGCGGAATGGATGGGTAGAGGACAAATTATTGTTTTAGAAAGTTGTCAGTAAAAGGAGCAGGTGTGTTGCTGTGGGCTGCCCCAGTGCAAGTGATGTTGCACATATAGCTGTTTGGGATTTATGTCTTTGGTTTTCTAAATGAGCGAATGTTCCCTACTTCATCTGCTCTTCCACTGCAAACAGATCGTAGTCCTTACTCAATCCCAGAGACCAGCTGGCAGTGCAAAAGAATTAAAGAGCAGTAAGTCAGGAAGCAGGAAGATTTGTTAATTGTTAGAAACACCTAAACAATGGGATTTTTTGTTAGCAAAGGTAAAATTTATGTCATTGACAATTCTCCAAAATAGGTTAGGAGAATATATTTCAAGAATGTTCTTAAGGGTGGTTGGTTTGGCCTTGGGACAGTGGACTGAACTAAATACTTCAGGGTTCCTTGCTCTTGTTTCTTTTATATCTGTTGTCCTATTCCAAATACAATGTATGCAAGAAAAAATGTCATATTGGTCTTTATTTTAACATTATTTTGTATTTGGTGTATTCTCACCAAAAAATACAAGCAGGGAGTATCTAAGAACAGTGATTCCTTCTGGAAAGACCAAGTCCTTGTGTGACAGCAACATGAAAACAGGCAAAAGGCAATAGGATCATTTAATATTGAAATGCATAAGAAAATAAAGGGTAGAAAAACTGAGAAGCAGTCACTATGTGCTATCAATAATAACCAGAGGAAAATATTATGAAACAAAGCTCTGAGTTTTGTTTGCATAACCAAAGCTGGCTGTCATGTTCAGGATTATTAAATGAGAAAAAGCTTTAAAGTATATAATACCAACACCCTTTTAAACAAGTTCTTGCAGAACCTTTGATAAAGAAGTCAGTAAGCCTGTATAAGCCTCTGGACATCTACAATTAGCTAAAATGAAGAAGATGAAATAACTAATGAGGAACAAAACATTGCAAGTATTTTTATGTGTTTGAAAATTAACTCCGTGTTTATTTAGCATATACTTTTGATGCTAGACTATTACTGTTATCATATATCTAACACTTATCCAAGAAGAAAATATTAAAACACAACAGCATTTATTAACCTCTGCATGTAGTATCTGGAGTAAGGATCACATAAACTAAAAGGCGTTTTTACTTGAAAAACCACTTTTTCAATTTATTTGGTTTTGATAACTGAAGAAGTAGAAAACTTGTAACATAAGTTTCATGGAAGTATGATATGAATAGACACAGCTAAAGCTTCATCTCCCTTGTTTAATACAAGTCTCTATCCTGACCTGCAGCAACCCTGCTTTAATTTTTAACTAATTCTTGCTTATTTGAGGAGAAAAAGCCCATAATTAAAATCAGAAATATGGTTCTGTGAATTGAACAGAGATAATGTAAAGGAAGATTGGGGTCTCAATCATGGTATTGAGTAAAGACAGAGCTAGCTTTCAGCTGGAAGGTTCAGTCGTGAACACTGTGAGCCTCAGGTCTACAGCCTGCAAGGTTCTCCCTTACATCATTTTTTTTATAATATGTCTGTGTGGGACATGAGGGCATTTCTCAGCCTATAGCTAGCAGCTAGCATATGGTAAGCCATATTTAATTTTCTTCATAATGATGAGAAATGTATTAAACCAACAAATGTCAGAGGTGAAAAAGGTCTTGTATTTATGTAGCTTACGAACACTGTAGAAAAAGAAGTGTTTATATTCTAAGAAAGAACTGGATTTAAATTGAAAATATTTTCTGGATGCAAGTTTGAACAGCGTTCACAAAGATGTACTTTAAATAAGACCCTAAAATATAAATATTAATGCACCAAACTAATGTGTTTTCTACTGCTCTGCCAAGGAATATTATCACGATGGAAAGTAGATGGTTCTCCTTCTGCTAGGAACAGACTAAATGAGAACACTCCAAATATGAACACTAGGAGAGACGCAGAGACAGAATGACCTTGAAACATAATACATGTGGCTGCTTTCTCATGTCACACTGGGCACTGCAGAGTGATGATATTGACTTGGGGTGCCATTCTCTTCATCTTCCACGGGTGTCTGGACTTCAGCACTCTCCCCAAAGCGGGGACTGCAATATCTGACCCTTTCGTGACTGGAGTAAGTTAGGGATCTTTAAACTAAGGCTTCCACACAAATTCTTTTGGTTTGCTGGACAGATAGCCCAGGGAAATTAGCCTCTGAAGTTAAGTATCAGGATTAGGTATTTAAGGTCAGCAATGTAAATATCTCCATTGTAAGCTACTGTAAAAAGAAAGCACAAACAGGCCTATAACATTAGGTTTTTTCATACTTGTGAATGAGTGTACATAAAGTAAAATTCCCATATATTTCTTTTAAAATGTGTTCAATGAGTTTCTAGTTACAATAACTACTGAGCACAGAATACTTGTTCTTAAGCAAAGAATTTCTGAAGCTCAAAGTCCCGGCCTATGCTTTAAAACTAAATCCAACCCAAATTTGGTACATGGTTGAGTCCTTCATATAATCTACTCTCTTATTGAAGGTGTCAAACAGAGGACAATGAAACAAGAAGTGTTGCCCATCTTGAAATTTATTTTTCTTGAAAAGCCATTCCTACAGATCAGCGCCGGCTCCCCCTGTTTTGCCTCATACAGGACAACTTTCTCTATTTAAACAATTTGATCTAAGAGAAGAACAGCAGATGTTCAGTGAATTACATTTTCTGTCTATTGATAATTTGATTTTAAAAAGGAAACAGGAAATATATTCTGTTGTTTAAAAGAAAAACACTGGTTCACCCCCCTCTCTTTTTATTCAAATGCCACAGATAAGAACTTTTCCCCCACATAAAAAAAAATCTAAAAGTCTCTGGTGCATGTTTTCGTTGATTTTTTTGGTCTCTCCTTTCATGCTAGGACAGTTGCATGCATGTATTTAAAGACCTAAAAAAAAAAAAAAATGCCAAGAAAAAAAAATGCTAAGATTAATAGTTAATTTATTAAAGGCTTTGTCTTAGAATGAAATGAAAGTAATAGCAGCAAGAATCTGGAAAGCATATCCTTATTGTTTTTATAAAATAAGATTTCCCATTCATTTTAATGGTTTCCTCTCACTAAGTGCTTAGCCCTGTATTCCAATGCTTTTAGATGGAGAGAACAAATGACCTGGTCAATTTTGAAATGCATTAGTGACTGCCAGACTCTCATCCCTGTAGAAAATGATATTTCTGTATAGTTGCAATGGAAGTCTAAGTACATTGTCAGGTTTATATCTGAGATCATCTCACACCTACAGAGGCTCTAGACTGGCCTGAACCCATGAAGGAAGCATAATTAAATGTAGGCTTAAAAAGTAAATAGGTTACAGAAATCACTACACAATTAAATGTAGAACAGTATTAAGCAATGACTTTTAGAAGACTGTCAATGTGATCTTTTAAAAAAATCTACCTGTGCTAATAACTAACACATCATTAAAAGGTAATTAATTTGTTTTATAGCAAGAAAGTATAATATGGAAAATTCTACTACGGTGGAAATATGTTAAATTAAACCTAGAGACTTTGCTGTAGACTTAGCTACATAAAGTCTACAGTATGTCTCAACTTGCTGTGTTTAGTGTGATTTTAATGCATCAGATCAAAAGTATTTTTACAGAAACATAAAGTGAAAATATCTTTGGTATTTGAAGAGTATAATTTGCATAGTTGTCTTACCTATTTCAACTTAATCAAAAGTGTAAGTCTTTGAATACATAATAATCTAAGCAATAAAGGGTCCACCATCAGTCTTTGTTGTAAAAATAATGAGTTAAACACACGAATCCACCTTCTGGGCAATAACATGCTCTCTGTGAGGTGGGAGGCCAAATGGGAAGGGAGTAATTACTTTGCAGGATGTCTAATTTTATTTTTATTATTCAGGATAAAACTTCTTTTTCACCTTTGACTGGATATTAAGTGTGTTGGAAAGCTTTATAATCTTGTAGATGAAAGGCTTAATAACTTTGGAGAGAAGATAGCATGTATGATGATACAAGTAGCTTGAACTTATTAATGTTCCACAACTTTGTCTAATCCATCATCCTTATCAGAGAGTCATAGCGCCTGCTCCGTATCTACCCAGCTGACCTTTTCCTGTGAAACCATGAAAGTGCTGCTTAAGGAAGGTTGAGGTTCTGACATTTTTCCGCTGTGGAATGGGAAATTGGGCATAGGCCAACAACTCTCTTTTGCACAGCCAATTGATGCTACTTGTGTATTCCCCTGAAAATGTCTTTCTATCCTCCCATCTTCTCCCAGTTGAGTCTCTGTGGAACCCTTTTTTTGCTCTAAGCACACATAAAGAATATTTTCCTAGCCACTTGGGTCATATTTATATTTCCTCTCTGCACATTTTATAGTTTTCTTCTTCTGTATCATATTGATAGATGGTTATCAACATGATGTATCAACTCTGCATGGGCTGCTCTCACTTTGTCTGTCATGTCTCATTTTGTCCTGAAAAGCTGGTTCTTCACTCTGATCAGTTTATGCTGACAGCCTCCATTGCACAGTTGCTCAATTTTTAAAGAAGTACTTCTATTCTTTTTGGTCAGTCACACACCCATGGTTTGTTTCTTCGAAATTTCTGAATATCCAACTAATACTTCCTCTTCTCAATTCTCTTCCAAATTCTCTTGCTGTATGCAAAAGAGGGTAAACAGACATTCTAGAATGAGTTGCCAGCCTATATCTAGAAGTAAAGACTGTATAAATAAAGCAATAATGAGTTGAAGAAGAAATTATGTTTACAGCATAGTTGTACCCCATAATGGAGTGCCATATTCAATCTTGTTCTACATTTTAAAAAATCATTTTAAAATACTGTAAAAGTTACAGCAGCAAAACACAAAAAATATTCTAATATCAGAAAACTGCCCTTTACTGAGAAGCTCAGTCTGTTCACATTATTAAAAATGAGATCAAGCAATGTCTTGATAAGACTTCCCTCATATTTAAGAGACTGGTTCATGCTATGCCTATGGCTGAAACATGAAATGATTTATTTTCTAAGTAAGAATAAGGCTCATGTTTTTAAAAGATAGTGTAATGAACTACTTAAAATCCTTCCAGCTCTTAGAGTTTGTATTGCCAAAACTGAATGCCTTTATCAACTACACTCTGGATAAATGCCAGTTATGATACCTGCAATGGAGTTCTGCAGTCTGTAGAACTCATCGATCTAATAAGATTATCTCATTTGGTTAATTTTTTGTAAGTAAAGTAAATATTTCTGTAGGAAATGTGTAATGATCTCAAGTATTTATTGCTGATCACTGCAGTTTTCTTTGTCTCCCAATCATTGCCATATGACACAATGGTCAAGTTATCATTCTCTTAGAAGACAGACACTAATTCATCTGCAATTGTGTTTTTCTAAACTAGTTTTCTGCTTTGATGTGAAAAGTGTATTTGATACTTTAATTCTAAGAATATGAGCGGGCTTTTTTTTTTTTTTTTTTCCCAAGTGAAGTTATGTACTAATTTACAACAAGGCCTTTCCACAGAAACAGTCTGCATTTTCTCACTCTGTGGAAACATGAGAGAGCATATCCTTCGGAGAGAGAGGAATAACCTCCCTAGCATTTACCAGCTTATGCCTCAGGATAAGAACATTGCATATGGGTAGTTTCTAAAGAGAAACCGATGTGGCAAAGATTCAAACATTGGTGTACCTTGGAATAACTTGTTTGTCTGCTCATGTCTTTAATTTTCTAATTTCAGGAAGGTTTTCAAATGCATTTGTTCACAAGCAATATGATGGCTATGACACTTACATGAATTTGAAGAGGATACATACTATGAAAAATGTTTTTGATAAAATGGGAGAACAATTAGTATGTTTTCTTGAGTATGTATCAATGAACCTAATTTAAGACCACAACTTTTGTGTAAAACAGAAAAGAAAAACGAAGTAACTTTCTCCTTATTCCCATGTAAAACTCATAAAATCAATGCAAAAGTAGGTGTGAGAGCAAGATTTGCTCATCAACCTCCTGTTGCTCAGGTAAGGTGCTTCTGGTAAACAGAAGCATCTCCATTTCTATTTATGAATTTAAAATGTGTTCTGCTATCTTTCAGTGTTTCATTACGGTGGAACTAATAAACAGCTATTCACCTTGAAATCAGAGTTGTGCAAATTTATGTGATTTTTTGTTTTTGAAAAACATGTCCTGTTTGGGCACCTGGAGCGCTCAATTCATATGCTTCATCTGTCTGCCTAATTAACTCCTTTTGATTTGTGATTTTTTCAAGCTAGAGTATCTTACATCCTTCTGTTGTTGCTAAGCAGTTTCCTTCAGGCTTTTTTCCCTTTTAACGGACTTATGTACTACAGATGCAGGATGTTAAGTGAATCTTTATTTCAAAAGGATGGTTGGTATTTGTTCACAATTGTGCTTTTAGGTAGCATTAAGGTCTTCACTGAAGTTGCTTATATCATTCATTTCAATATTTTCATTAATTAGTGTCCAGGAGATATTCTTTCCAGTCTTGTCTGCTGTAGAATTTTTATCTCTAAAACTATGACCTCTAATGTAGATTCCCTTCACTTACAGCTTAGGGTTTTTAGGCATTTAATTAGATAACATAATCTATAAAACATAATTTTCTAAAACTGATTTTAAAATACCACACTGATTGCACAGTTTTCAGTATAATACAATAATACTGTTGTTATCCCTAATGCCAACAGAACTTCAGTAGTGTTAAAGAGGAGTACAGCAAAGGTCTAAGTTGGAAGACTATACCTCTGTGACCTTGCTTTAGATTATTTTTTGGTGTAATAATGCCCTTTCAAACATAAAAAAGTTCCTGGGGAAACTCTACAGATATTGCAAGAGGTGAGAGCTCATGGGTTTCTTTGGTTTAAAGGACCTAGTTTGTAAAGATGTAGGGGAAAAAGTTTACTAGTTTGATGGTTCGAGGGAGGCAGTAATATAAGGGATATCTCTCATACGCCATGAGTTTTGTCAAGGCTCCATTGAACAGATTTGGAAATGCATTTTATAACAATGTTCTGCTTTGATAATCTGTATAATTGTATACTATGTAAGAAATATCTACTTAATTGTTACTTTTTTCAAAATTTGGTGTTTCATAAAGTGTTTTGTTGGCATTTGAATTGCTATTTATAGGCAAGGAATGAAAGTAAATTCTGATTTTAGTAATTGATTCAAATCAGCAAGAGGGCTTGTTAAAACCCACTGAGAATATTTTTCTGTGATCTGAAAGGGAACACCTGGTTAGTCAAGGCCATCCAAGCCTAACTTCTCTCATTAAGTAGAAAAAAAAAGTCTATGTTAAGCTCTTATGAACTATTTTAGAAATATTATTGCTGAAAATGATTTCTAGCAATGTAGTCTAAAACTTCACTTGCCAAAATGCATATTGTCCAATTTACTTTACTTTTTAATTTACTCTTTTGCATTTAGCTAAGAATTCTGTTTTCAAATGTAAGCCTTTTAGTGTTAATTGTTTAAATGTCTAAAAGGGTATAAACTTCTTTTATAATGTCAGTTTTCAAGTGATTCATATGCAAATAGTCTAATACTGTTGGCTTATTGTGTAAGCGGCATTTTTTCTAATATAGTGATGGGAAATCAACAGACCTTTCAATAACTGTCCAGGGGATTATAATGACTGAACAGGTAATGGCTGAACAATTGTGAACCTCAGCTACCAAGTCTGTCTCCCATGATTAAGATGAGTCACTAAAGCAACTTCCATACAATTTTGTTTTCTTGTCAGTAGAGAAGAAATGGCTGGGTTGGAGAGACTTGAGGAAAGACTTGAAGATAAATGACTGTTGCATTTGGGGACGTTTTGCCACGCTAAAAGAGGCGTGCTAGTTCTGGCCTCGATGTGAAGACAGAAAGGCAGATGAAAGCTTTTCCAAAAAGATTGAGCTGCTGAGGTCTAATGAGATGGTTGTGGGAAAGACACTGATACCATAAGATGATGGTTCATCTTCCTGTCCCATCCAGGAAAGCAACTAGCTTTCAGCTCAGCCAGTCTTCAAGGGAATAGCAAATAGTTCCTCTTATCAGTCCTCATCAACTCATTCATTTCCTGAAGGGGCAGGAAAAGCACTAGCAACTGCCAAAACTTTTGGGGCGCCCTGGAGAGAAAATTAGCTCTCCAGGGTATAAATGCAAAATCTCAGACTGTTTCAACCAAATTAAGAGTGCAGGCTGGCAAAGTAATGAACATTGCCTATGATTATGGATAACAAGGTAATCCATTTTGTAGCACAGGGAATTCTCACCCCACATCTTCGTTACACTTTAGCTTTATTAGTATTTTAAATTCAAAATTTATTTAACTGTTTTTCTTTTTCATTTTGATCAAAGGACATTAAAATATTTCTCTTAGCCAATAGTGCTGTGTCTGCATTCCCACGCATACTACAAGCACCACCATTACATTCCCATCCAGCAATGCCTCTTCTGTGCTCTTGTTTGCCTTAGATACCATTCGACACATGTCTGCCAATGCTTTGGAAAGCATTTTTCAAACTTCTGCCTTTAAGTTATTTTCTGCTGTGCCACTAATAATTCTTATTCTGTCTACTCCAATAGGTATCTTATCCTCAGCCCTAGTATGGGAATGCCTGCTGCTGACAACTGCAGCCATCAGTTGGCATAAATGTGAGTTTAAACATCTGTGAAGCGAATACAAATAAAACCCTTAAGAGATAGTGGATACCTTTTGAAAATTTATTAAAGAAGGTATTGCACCTATGTAGGCAATATCTTTAATTGGCTTTTTGAAATGTATTTATGTACACAAATGGGAAATTCTTGCATAACTTTAAAAAAAAAAGTCTTTTATAAGTATACTGTGACATGCCAAAGGTAACTTGGAAGGAAATTCTTTCTACTTCAGTATCAAGAACTTCATCAAACATTTTCTTGATTACTGTGGCAATTATACCAGTTTACATGTTAACTAGATCTAACTCACCACAAAAAGGGTGTATTGTACCCATTTTGACCTGATAAGAAAAAATGGGTGGCACCTAAGTCTAATGTATAGCAAGAGAAAACAGAAATGTGATAGGAAATTTACAGGTGGAGAACTTATATATCTGTGCTAAATCATGCTTTTCATTTCAAAACTGACCTCATCTAAGGAAGAATCACTAAAAGCATTACTAAAGTGTTTTAAGGATTTGGGGGGAGTGGGAGGAAAAAAATATTTTAAATAAAGCAGTTTATCTTGGATTTAAAAAAAAAATCAGATCAACTAGAAATGAAACTTTTCAGTATTTTTAATATGCCAGATTTCCTCTCCTCATTTCCCCTTCCTAGTTCAATATGGACACACCCTTGAATTCCTCTTTTTTGTTCTGTGATCTCTGTTCTATCAGTGATAATGCTGATTTCTTCTTTTGATCAGTGTCTGCATGCTCAATTTTAAAGTAAGATAACGAAAACTAGATGTTTATGTTTCTTTCTAAGCTGTTTTCACTTATTTTTCTCTGTAGTTGTTGGCAATACTACTGTTCTGGGATTCACACATATCTTTAGTTAAGGTATTTTTTCTTTATGATAGAACTAGGTGTAAATACTTTCTAGAAAACTTAACTTCTTTTTCAGTATTTTATTTCCAGCATTTAAATTTACCTGTGTAACTGCCTGACTCTTATTCTGATTCTTATGCACTGTTATTATTGCAGTTGCCTCTTGGTCTTATGTAAATGCAATCAAAATACTATTAACATTATTTTAAAAACTTACTATTTTCATTCTTTAAATTCTTCCATGAGTGGCATTGTCAACTCGCCATATTTTACAGCATCAGGAATAAGCTTATCATTCTTATTTGAAATGCTCTTCAAAATTTTGATCCTAATTATTAATTAATAAACATTACATCTTACCAGGTTTCCTAGCCTCACTACTGTGCAAGTGATATTACTTTGACTATTTGTTACTCAGTTTTCCCTATTTTCCTTACAATTGCTCCACAAGCTTTCTCAAAAAGTTATGTTGCCCTGCTTCACACCAAAGATTATCCAGTTCCTTAATATTATATGTTTGTTTGTATCTTAAAAAATACGTTTACAATTCTGTCAAACAAAGGCCATATAACAAATCCTTCCATTATTACAGCATTTTATTGAAAGTGGGTTTTGGTAGAACTCTACTTTTGTCTAAAAATACCCATAATACATATTTTACTTTTCCTAGAAATACGCAGCTTTTCATCAAGAAACTGAACTATTCCAAATCACCCAAATTTGAGTGTTCTAGAGTTTGAATGTCTGCCCATGACTGTCTAAGTAATCACTCTATAATAATGTACAGAAGGCTCCTAAGCTGGACACAAAATTAATTTGTTTTGATGGGGGTCTATTTGTGTTCTCTTTTCCTCTTCACTGCTGGACAGTTGGCCACCGTCTTCAGAAGAAAGCCCCTGCCTGCATAATCCTCTTGTCTTTTGGAGATGATCACCAGTTTTTAAGATCAAGCTACAGAGGAAGATAAGCAAGAAACAGCTATCAGTTTTGGAAGCTGATTAACATAGTGTGGAATAGTGTTTCACTGATCAAGGTACATTTAAGAGAAGGAAGGGGAAAGTACCAGAAGCAGAAAACTGGATACACAAGTGAGACGGAATCAGATCAAGAATCATGAGCTACAGGGGCAGAGATCAAAAACACCGAAGGGGACTCTAATCTGAGATCAAAGAAGTGTTTCAAACTGCTGAGGAAACCGAGACAAGGGAAAGCATGTAGGTGTTTTATCTAGATTTATATACTTACCCTAATGTAGAAGGTGTAGAGATATGGTATCATTCTAGAGCCTGTAAGGCTGTTTGCTGTAGCTATCATTTGCCCTGAAGAAGTGAACTATCCCTCTTGGGTTTTCTTACCTTTTTCTTTTTTTTTTTTTTTCTATAGGTAGTGAATCCTAGTCTAATGACTGCAGTGCTGTGAGATTGTGTGGTCTTTGCTCTGTGAAGAGTAATGTTGAAGACTATGTTTCACAATATCCCATGTTGGCAGATGGAAACAAGGAGTCATCAGATGTAGCACTGTAGAAGGGACTTTAAAGTTTAGTGTGGCAGGACCGAAACAGAGCAGTTCGATGAATATCCTTTTGAGAAAGAAGTATCAAAGCTCATTTGTCTCTGAATGGGGTAGTTCCTTATGCATGGGTCCCCAATCTAGGTGCCTGCTACCCTGAGTATTATTGCTATATTTTTTCTTGAGAGGAAAAATAAAAATTAAAAAATCCCAAACCATGGACTTTTTGCTGGACAACGTTAATTTCTCTGACACATTGCTGAAGCAATAACCTAGAAAGCTCCAGGGGTGATACGATACTTTACTTTAATTTCCTCTTTTTCAAACAGAATTGAATGAGATTGTTCATTTAGCATGTCCTCCATTTATTTAAAAACACATATTTAAAAAAAAGTAATCAGCTATAGTTTGTAACCATTTTTTCTATTTGCAGGAGAGATTTACTAGCCCCCAGGAATTTCAGCACTCATTTTAGCAGCTGGTAGATATGAAAGAGTAAGAAACTTGTCAGAACAGGTGACGTGAGGATGAAATTCCCCAAATCTGTTCTAACCTGTGGAATCACCTTTTGCTTGATAGCAATCTCTCTGTGATTTAGAGAGAGGTTATAGTTAGTAACAGTTTGAGCCCCTATTCAGCAGCTGTGATCTCCTGAGTTCTTCCCAGGCTGTAAAACTGACTTGCTATTAAGTCCTATTTAAGCCATTTCCATGTATGTTTCCAGTTATCAAGTCCTATATCATTGGAATATTATAAGACACAGATAACGTGTGTTTGCAAACTATCCTGAAAAAGCAGAGGGGCAGGTATAAAATCTCTGTACCTTATGGTACATGTCAGCTAGCAGGACCAGCTTAAAGAAATGTTTCACAAATATTTTGTAAGTTTTGGAGCACGTAACCAGAAAAAAAAAGAACCTTTTTCACTGAAGTAACAACATAACTTTCTGGGAATGAGATTAATTTTCTTCACTGTTGATCTAATTGACAAAACATTTCTGCCTTGAAAAAACTATCTAAAACCAATAGCATTATGTTGTATTCTGTCTACTAATTCAGATAGCTTTTTGTAAGTAATTTCATTGAGATGTATTTATTTAGATAGAAAAAATCATACATCTAATAATCCACTTAAGGTCCAATTACGTTAAAGAAAATTCATGTCACAGTTTAATATTTTATATTAAACCATTTTATATCCAACCACTATTATACAACACACAACCGTTTTATATCCAACCACTAACACTCTGCAGCATTTCATTTTGGTGTGACATAACACGATTGCACTTTTAAGTGAACTTTTTTAGCCACACCTCGAGTATTGTGTCCAGTTTTGGGCACCTCAATACAAGAGAGATATTGAGGTGCTGGAGCGAGTGCAGAGGAGGGCAACGAAGGGCAACGAGGGCAACGAAGCTGGTGAAGGGCCTGGAAGACAAATCATATGAAGAGCGGTTGAAGGAGCTGGGACTGTTTAGTATGAGGAAGAGGAGGCTGAGGGGAGACCTCATCACTCTCTACAACTACTTGAAAGGACACTGTAGAGAGGTTGGTGCTGGTCTCTTCGCACAGGTAATTAATGACAGAACAAGAGGGAATGGCTTCAAGCTCCAGCAGGGTAGGTTTAGACTGAACATTAGGAAAGAATTTTTCACAGAAAGAGTGGTCGGGCAGTGCCCAGGGAGGTGGTTGAGTCACCATCCCTGGATGTGTTTAAGAGACGTTTAGATGTGGTGTTGGGGGATATGATATAGGGAAGAACTTTGTAGTGTAGGGTAGATGGTTAGACTCGATGATCCCAAGGGTCTCTTCCAACCTGGATGATTCTATGATTCTATGTCCTAGAAAAGGTTGGGAAATCTTCAAATATTTAAGAAGGCCACATCTTGATGCTTTGAAAATGTTTTGCTAACTGCTGCATTTGTCACCATGAAGATAAGCTTGCACATTTTATAAAAGTTTTCTCTTCCTTTCTGTTTCATTTATGAGCTCATAATAATATGAAAATTTATAATAGGAATTATAACTCCTTTCTGTTTGGACTTCTTTATGGTTCTTTATATCCCTTGTTACACTGCAACTGTGTAGAATAAGGTTATTTATTAGAAATTCCAAACCAACAGAAATGTATATCCTTAATATTGAAGTTTATTATATCAAAACTAAAAAAGCCCCAATACTGGAACTGTTTCCAAAACAGTTCTTTAACTACAGCCAGAAATATATCCAGTATCAAAAATCACAGCTACATGTTTGAAAGAACGCAAAAACCTTTGGAAGTGTATATGAAAGAGTTTGTTACGATTATCGAATTATTAAATTATCATCATTAAATATATTAAGTGCTTTGAGTAAATCACTTTTCAAAATTATATTGAATAGATGATGGCATGATATTTCAAAGGTATTCTGGGAGAAATGAACTGCTTCACACACTTATAGCAAGCTTCTGGACTAAGATCAGAAGTGAAATAGAGAAGATCAGAGGTTTCCAGAGTATAATTCTGTTAAGATATTTATCTTCCAGCAATAGATTCAGATCTCTCATGGCATTCTGTAAAAAGTTCTCTACAAGTGTATCATTCTCATATTTAAAGTATTACTGGATATACTTATATACGAATTTGACAGTCTTGATGTATTACAGGCAAGTCAAACGGTTGTTGAACAGGATGATATCTGAATTATTGTCTAAATTGCCCAAAATTTAAACATCACTACAGCTCCTTACTCAGGAGAATGTAATAGTGCAGAAGCACCCTGCAGATTGGGCCTTCTTTAAATACCTTTACACCATTCTACAAAATAGTAAGCAGTGGAAATCAACTAATAATTAAATCCTTTTTCTGATTTGACAGGCTGTTCTTGCAAAATCTTTGTGATGTGTGAATGGGTGACTGTTCAGAATGAGATGCCATTAATGTTTTACAACACAGAGATTATTAGTGTGCTAATCAGTATCTCTTCCTTTTATAGATAGCATAAAATATGCTGAGGAACACTGTTGATTACCAAGTTTTCAGTTTGATGTCTATGGAAGTACATTGTGTGTTAGTAGAGGGAACCTGCATAATTGTTTGGACATCTAATTTTGAGTCAGCAAAAAATTGCTGAGAGATTACATGCAGAGTTGACCATTAAATATCTTTTTAATGTTCATTTTTATTATTATTTTTTACATGACATCGTTAGATTTGTATTATATATGTGTTTAAAACTACAGACTTACCCTTTGATATTATAACTATTCTCTTGCTGTGAAAATATTTTTCATAGAGTACTATTATTTTCTTCAGATAGCCATTGAAATAATAAAACATATAAACCCAAAATATAGTCTAGGTTTACATATGGTAACATGTGGTTTCATTAATTAGCCATCAACTGAAATGAAGAACAGTAAGAAGATGCAACTTTCTTTAATCAACTGTTGGCACTTTCTTCCTTTTTAACATTTTGTGCTTTAAACTTTTCTGTTGCTTATTCTTTCTGTGTTGTACCTTTTGTGTGTTTTATTCAAGTGTCTTCCATTTCCCTTCTCAGCTGCAAGTTCTCCTCCTATTCCTACAATGTCTTCTAAAATCCCACTTGTTCCTTATTGTACCAAGAAATCAGGAAACATCAGATCAAGATAGCTAGTCCAATTTTAATTTGTCCTCCCTTCCTCCTCTAGGAATACATATCAGATTATACAGTCTTTAATTAGTTGTTTAAATAGCTTTTTTCCATATTTTCCATCTTCCCTCAGTGATTCAGAGATATCAGGTTGGCTGATATCTCTAAAAGCGGCCACCCAGTATTTTATTCAGTATATGCTTCATTACAGTAAATGGGACTTCTAGATTCACCTATGTAGAAGAACTCAAGGATCTAAAACTTGATTTATGGATGTGCCTAAGCCTGAAATCCTAGAAATTTCCTCAGGTGCTAAAAAAATCCTGGAGCACCAAAAACCTACCTTAGGGACGGCTCAACTGAGCATGGTGGTTTTCAGGGCTCCTGAAGGAACTAATGTTTTGGTATTATTCTGTAGGGCATATTCACTACAGCTGCTTCAAGAGACACAAGCTCACCCTGCTCCTGTTCCAGAGGAAGCAAAGCCAAGAGACTATGCAACTAACTGTACCACCAAACCTGATCAGCCCTGCTGCAAGGTAGAGTTTGTTACCCAAGCTCTCTGCCTGTTTCACAAGGTCACATGGCTCTCTTGGATAGCTCAAGGCACTTCGTGTTGGTTTTGCATTTGCTGAGTAATAAGAGAGCTTTTGAATGCCAGCCCTACGTTGTGCAAGTATAAAGTTTGAGAGTTGACTCTGCTGTGGGGGTCTGGCAATTCGAGTTAGCCTGGTTTGGTGTCCAAGTGCTCAGTGTCATCTGATTTGAAAATGTAACTCTTTTTGTCCCTCCTGACTGGAAAGGCAGATGAGATCCCTTCTATCATTAATTATCCTATGACCGTTTGCCTTCTATTAATACTAATTTTGGAGACTGGGAAAGCTTTGGAGTACAGCCTTTAGCTTCAGCTTTTCTGAAGGCTTCTCCTTGCTGAGCGTACTGGGTTTATAGACATCAGTCTAGAACATCTAATTCTCCCTGTGCACTGTTTGGGGATACTGAACACAAATTGATTTGCATCACAGAATCTGCAAGTAAAGCATCACACAGAGTAATTTGCAGAGAAACATGTATCCTCCTAAAACTCCCTTCCAGCAATATGCAAATAAACTATGTTGCTTGGTCTGTCCAGCTATTTCTTAGAGCATGCATATTTTTCTGATATTTCTATCCAGTGACTTTCTGAAACTGATCTATGTACTGTAAAAGAAATACAGTAACAATTTGTTAACCAGCAGAAAAAACTCACAATTTTCAATGAAAATAGGTCTAATATGTTTTGCACATTTAATTATTGCAAATATTTTAGTCTATCATGCCTTCATATTGCGTTTGTGAAAAACACTTGTCAGATGCATTAGGAAATCCAAATTCTAAAATGGTATCTAGAGAAAAAATTTGTTTTATTGGTTGAGGGAAAATATGTAAGTAAGATACTGCTGTTTTACTGGAGCATATGCTCAGCTTTTTCTGGAGAACACTGGATTCTCATTTCAAGAGCCACTCTAAGGTGTTTCTGCAAGATGAACTTTCAGAACGTGAAAAGGTCAAACATCTTAAGTAATGTTGTGGACCCACCCTTTGTTTCCACAGGACGTGTTCTCATTCAGGAAGTCTGGTGCTAATTACTTTGAATCAAAGAGCCGGACAAGCATATCCTTCCAGTTTGGAAGATATGCATCTGGTGGGGTTAAGAAGGGATTCTGCTAATGCTCAGGTAACTGCTACATGGGAAAATATTACCACTCATTCTTCTGTTTAGCAAAAGTTCTTACTCACGCATGAGTCACAAATAAATGCAGAATAAAATAGATGAGACAGAATGACCTTTTAACTCTTCATCTTCTTTTTCCACATATTTATCTACAAAAATTTTCTGGGGTGCTGGATGCTGTAGCATAGGAAATAAAAAAACCCCACAACAACAAAAAAAAGGAAAAAATAGCTTTTGTTAGGTACATTTGCTGGTGATTTAAATAAAATTTACTTACTCTGCCAAATCAAAAATAATGTGGCCAGGATCTTGCAGCTAGTCTTTAGACTTTCCACTGTGAAGGCTGAAGGATGAGTCCTATACTATTCTCAGGTTGTCTCTGTGTTTTTATTTGTTGTTGATAAGTCTTCAAATGAAAAAAAGAACATTTAATTCTCTGATACTACGAAATGGTTGAAGTTTTTCCTGTAAGACTTTTCCTACATAGCCACACAGTCAAAAAATTATATAATTTCACACCAGATTTGTTACATCTTTTTTTTTCTGACACTGACTAATATAAATGCATGTGTTTGTATAAATATCGTTTGCGTCTATTGGGTGCTGCTGTAAAGATCATGCCCCTGCCCTTGTCACACATTGCTTTGTAGCCTGAAACTCGTTCTATTCTCCTTCACCAAACCAAGATATTTGGTTTTACTTTCAAAATTACCATTGATTTTATGCCATTCTTCAGCTTTCATTAATACAAAACATAATTTGCCACTTTCAGTCAGCCAATACTGTAGCTTTTTCTCCCATTTAGAGTCAGAATCATAGAATATCTTTAGTTGGAAGGGACCCATAAGGATCATCAAGTCCAACTCCCTACTCCTCACAAGACTACCTAAAACTAAATCATATGACTAAGAGCTTTGTCCAGAGGCTTCCTGTACTTTGACAGGCTTGGTGCTGTGACCACTTCCCTGGGCAGCCTGCTCCAGTGACCAACCACCCTCTCAGTGGAGAACCTTTTTCTAATGCCCAATCTGAACTTCTCCTGGTGCAGCTTCATTCCCTTTCCTCATGGCTTATTGCTGGTTGCCAGAGAAAGGAGATCAGCAGCTCCCCCTCTGCTGCCTCCCTTGAGGAAGGTGTAGACTGCTATGAAGTCACCCCTCAGACTTCTCTTATCCAAGGTGAACAAACCAAGTGATCTCAGCTGCTCCTTGTAAGTCTTGCCCTCAAGGCCTTTCACCATCTTGGTTGCCCTTCTCTGGACACACTCTAACAGTTTGACATCCTTCTTATATTGACGTGCCCAAAACTGCACACAGTACTCAAAGTGAGACCACACCAGGGCAGTGCAGAGTGGGACAGTCACCTTCCTTGACCAGCTAGTGATACTGTGCTTGGTGCACCCTGGGACACAGTTGGCCCTTTTTGCTGTCAGGGCACTGTTGACTCATTTTCAACTTGCAATCAGCCCAGTCCCCCAGATCTTTTTCCACAGGGCTGCTTTCCAGCCTCTTATCCCCCAATTTGTACATGTAACCAGGATTACCCTCTCCCAGGTGCAGAATCCAGCACTTGCTCTCATTAAATTTCATACGGTTGGCAATTGCCCAGCTCTCTAGTCTATCCAGACCTCTCTGTAAGGCCTCTCTGCCCTCAAGGGAGTCCACAGCTCCTCCTAACTTAGTATCACTGGCAAACTTACTTAATGCACATTCGAATCCTGCATCCAGATCATTTATAAAAACATTAAAGAGCATGGGTTTTTTACTAGGTTTTAAACAAGAATGCTTGTGGTTTCTCTCATGTGTAGATGCATGAAAAATCCCCCTAGTCATTTAAATGTTCTCTTTAATGGTTTTCCTTCAAATTCTCATTTGCCATGATGGCTTCAAAACTTGGCAGCAGTAGAGACACTATTATACCTGTTAATATTGTATGACCTTATACTCCTGCACTTGTATCCATTTGTTGTATCTTATGTTTATACCACAAACTCTCTTGCGACAGGGGCCATTGTATGTTTGTGAAGCCCCTAGTGAACTGAAATGTATTCCTATGTCACCATAGGTCCTAGAAGTTACCATATTATAGTAGTAGTATAGTGGTAGCAACTTGAACGTTTGTGCTCAAGAAAATATGCAGTAACTCATGTGTAATGTACAGTTTTACCAAGAGTAGGGCTTTCACAAGTTGCTGAGTATCACTTAAATACAAAGTGTCTGCAGAAAAAGAGCACAATCCATTCTCTCTATCCACAGTGGATGGAGGAAAAAATGATGGGCATAAGCAGCAGGAAAAAGTCTGGTTTGAGTTCAGGAAAAAAATTTTATCATCAAGGGCAGTAAAATCTTGGAGGGGCATAAAATCTGCATTCTCAAAACTATGTAAGGACACATTAGACAAAGATCAGTTAGAGGTGACAGAAAAAGGGCTCTAAGGAGCCCTTCATATTCTTACTGTAAATTTTGCAGATAGGTACATATATGATATTGTTAGTGTGACATGGTTGCAGATTTCAAAACACCAGGACAAAACCATGATTTTTTTAAAAAAGAGGGGTATTTTAGAAGTGTCATAATGATGAATCAAGCCAACTTCAGAGTCAATAAATGTTATGTAAAAGATTATTAATTTGATATACAATATTTTATGGTCTTTATTATGTTTTAATTAAGGGGTGTTGTATTTTTAATAGTTTTTATCTTTAGTCATGTAGAGTCTACTTGAAAAAAGTCCTTCTTTTTCTTCCAGTATGCCTATTTATTTCACTACAAATCTCCTGTTTTTTATTAAATGTTTATCAGTCTCAGAGAAGGTAACTAGGAGTTTCACATGCTTTAACTAAAGGAGCAGAAGCACAGAAAACTTTTACATAGATACATTTGTTTCTGAGACTTTTGTTTAAATAAGCTGTAAGCAAAACAAAAATGAAAGGCTTGGGTTTATAGGCTCATCTCTGTTTGCTTTGAACATCTGAAGCTTCACAGAACAGGTAGAAAAATACCTAAAAGGATGAGAAGATTAGTTTGATGAGAATCATGCCAGAAGATGAAGCCACTTCCATTTGTGAAGATCAGTGTAAAAGCTGACCTTAAATTCTTGGAACTTCGGCTATATCAGCTCTCTGCAACAGTCAAAGCAATGCGAATGGAAATAGTCAATGCAATTGAATATAATTCCTAGGCTGCTTTACTGTAGGCACCAAGTTGTTGTACCTTTGGGCAGCAGTGATTCAGTGAAACGGAAATGTGGTCTTGATAACTGACCTTTCTCTGAGGGAAAATTTGACATAACTGATTTTATGAATCAAAAAATTTCACTGAACAGAATAAAAATCTCTTCTGCTTTCTGCTAACCAGATTTCAGTCAGCAGATGTTTTAATTTTTTAAACATAGCCTTTTGCTCATCCTCTGAATCCATAGTATCTTCATTTTTCTTGTGAGAAGGCAACATGGAGATAAAATTAGGTTTTTTGTAAATCCAGAAGAAGAAATTTATGACACTTCTATTCATATCATGTTCATACAACATTTTCTGTTATCCACATTAAACCACTATAAGCTGGTGCTGAGACCATAGGAGAAGAAAATAAAAAATGAGAGTATGTTAATGATTTTTGTTTGATCTAGAAAGCTATTACAATTACAGGATTCTTATCACCGCTTTCTTAATGAAAGGTAATTGACAGTGTCAGCATTGCTATTATATTTTTAGGGGTTTTATTTTTTTAAAAAAAAAATCAAAGAGATAATTCTAATAGATTTTTCTACAGTTTGTAGTATGGCCTCTATCTGTTTTACGTCAATTCTGAACACAGGTTTAGACAATACTGGTGTCCTTATATTAGCTATTTAGCTATTCTATTTCCATCATCACCAACAACTAAAAGCTTAGACAATATCCACATCTCACAGCCTCCACTGGCTTCCTGGTCCATTTGAAGAAATAAATAAAAAAAAATTCTCTTTAGTACAGCTCTGTTTCATTTAACCGTTGGCACACCTCACTAAGGCAGTGTGGGCAGAGTCCTTCTGGTGTTGGCTAAGTAACAGTAAGAATATTTAGAAGACGAAATTATCCTTTTTTTATCACTAGAAAGACAGAAAGGTTTAAAAAAACAAAGTTATTAAATACTTAGCAAAATGTTAGTTTAAAGCTTGTACCTAGTATTTTTTTTTATTTATTCCCTAATATTTATTCTAATTATTTGGGCAATAATATATATATATTAAATAAATAATATATATTAAATAAATTAATCCATAAATTTGGCTTATGATGCAATATTGCTAGGTGGGTATTACTGCAAAGTTTGTAGTTTCTGCTAACGAGGTGCCAAACCCAGTAGCCTAACAGAGATAAAGCTGCCACAGCTTCACACCCCCAGGTCCCACCAGTTAGCAAGGCTGAGCACGTATTCCCAGTAAGCACACACATAAACACGTGTGTGTACAACACACAGCAAGACACATGCATAACACAGACATGCTCAGCACTCACACAATCAACACCAATGGCCTCATCCAGCTCCCCTCTCTGTCTGAGCAGGATGGAGGTCTGCTAGAGGGAATATATGTACAAGGTGGATCCACCTAGCAGCTGGATTCAGACTTTCAATCAACCCTTGGGTGCCAGTCACCCCAGCTGCTGGCACCTGGACATATGAACCTCCGAGTCTGCAGCCCCATTCCAGTTGCTGCTACGGATATACACACAAGCATGCACAACATCCAGCTGATCTTGCTCTCGGAGCCCTTCAGACCCTGTGGTCCCTCTGACAGTAGCAACTCCCCTGGTCCCTTCTGTAGCCAGGTTCTTCTGTGATCTCATCCTTGGAGACACACATACCTACTTGCCCGCAACTCTAGTGTGTTCTGTACTAGTGCCCACACAACCGCTTGCACATCCACACTTGCTCCAGGTGCTGCATCACGGGCACATGGGCTTCTGACCCCTGGTCCCACTCCAGTGGATGGTGCTTGCTTTCACTCAGGTTTCTCCAGATGCTGTCACCCAGTCACATGAACCCTTTGTGCAGAGCATGGCCAGGCAAGCGCACTGACCACCACTTATGCTCTGCCAGCCCAGTTACCAGTTTATCCCTTTATTTTCCAATGCTTGTTCATCCTCGTTGATCCCTTCTTTTCCTTACCTTAGATTCCACTCCCAAACATCCCATAATATATCTTGTGCAATCTAAAAATGCTCTATCCCTGCATCCCATAGTGTGCCCCAGACTCCTAGGCAGTAACCCTCCTAGAAGATGCTCCAGAGAGTTGCTTCTGTCGACTCATTTGGGTGGGTTTCACACCTGGACACTGGGACAGATGGCCTCCTGCCACAACCCTGGGAGAGGCCCAGACAGGGTGTTCATTCACCTAAGTCCATAATTTGGGTTCCTCTTGCTGCCATTATATCTCTGTGCTCCTCTGTGCTTGTGTACATGGGCCTTTGATGGGCCGAGCTCTCCTGTGATGGGCATGTGAGTGGTGAGGGCTGGGTAAGATTTGGGTTCCCCAACCTGCCATTCTTCCTCTGCACTTCTTGGTCTGTGGAGAACAGCATTCTATCATATAACCTACCAGCTTTGTCACTGTTTTTCCATTAGTAGTTATAGCTGTTAGTGGGGAAGTACAATGGAGTTCAATTATCTTTAATATTCATTGACACACGGTAGTTTTGTTAAGAACAGAATTGGGAAAACTAGATTTTCCTATCTCAAATGTTGGGATTAAGGAAAGTAGATTGTTGGACCTGGCTGAAAAAAGTAACTTGGTGGTACACAAACTATGCAAATCCTTGCCAACAGGTATAACTGAAGACAAAGTGTTGAAACGCATAGAATTTCAACAGTACTGAGCAACAAGCTATGGGAGAAGGCTGTCAAGACAGTGGATACTGCCATTACTGAGTGCCAAAAAGGTGATTCCCTGCCATGTAATATATGATTTAATGGTGTAATTTTAAATGTGATATTCTAAGTGTAAACAAAATCCAGGTGTAGAGGAAGTAAATAGAAAAGGATATAAAAACTCAGCGAAAAAAAGAAGGTAACCTAACTCAGTAACCATGTTAATTTGTTTGAAATTAGTTAATTTTAATCCAGTGACTTTAGTATTGCATTATCTTAATATTTTTATAGAATCTTAGTAGTTTTCAAATACTAAGCATTAGTCTACTAGAATGAGTTCAGAAAATGAAGCAGACACAAACCTTTGTGTTAATTCGTGGCCCATTTTGACTTTGATGAGCCATTTGCTCTAAGAAAATGAGTATTATTAATTTTAGTTGAGCAAATCTGGTGTATTTCAAAATAGATTAGCATATCATTATGATATCAGAATTATATATAATGGAGCTTCTCCTGCCTATTTCTCTACTTTTTAATGAATGACACAGTGAAAAAACCCTAATCTGCCTGAGTGATATATTCTATGGTAGTTCAAATATTTTGGTTATTTTTGGTTTATTTAATTCATTAATACTTTGGAGGTGTTAGTAAGAAAATTGTGTGCAATTAGTGAGCAACAGAACTGACCTCATCATAATCTTAAACTCACAGATATATACAACCTAGAGCAGTGGATGCTGGAGTGTTTGGTTAATACTACGTGACTTTTCCTTTTTCTAAACATGAGGAAAAACTGCTTTACTCTGAGGGTGACAGAACGCTGGAATAGGCTGCCCGGAGAGGTTGCAGAATTTCCTTCTCTGGAGATGTTCAAAACCTGCCTGGATGCATTCCTGTCCAACCTGCTCTAGGTGAACCTGCTTTTGGCATCCATCTTTGGACTAGATGATCTCCAAAGGTCTCTTCCAACCCCTACCACTCTGTGATCCTGTGTGATTCTTTGACTTTTATCTTGTATGAGGGAATGAAGTCCCTCCTGGTATGCATTCTGTCTAAGGGTATAAACAATATGTGGGTATGAGCCCTGCCCAGAACATGGCAGTATGGTTAAAAGACTGAACCTCATATTTTATTTAAAAGAAAGTGATCTTACATAGTACGATGTTAAATCAGAATGCCTTCTGAACCAGGCTCTTTTTTCCAACAACACAGAATCACAGAATCACCTTCTGAATCACAGAATCACAGAATCACCTTCACAGAATCATTATTAACCATCATTCAATTGGGTGGGATAACTCTGGGTCAATCAGGTCGAGGCAAAAATTTAGTGCAGAACTCCCGTGCTGATGTCATTGTAACAGAGCATGACTAAATGCAGCAGTTTCATGAGGTGATGCTGTTAGAATGGTGTGTCTGGTAGTCAGTATTTTCCCAAAGGAATGAACACAGCCAGTCACACTCTGAATTTCTGGGACATTAAGCATGATTAATATGCTCTGAATGTGATACGTTAGAAAAGTGAGGAACGTTCAAACAAAAAACTCTCTACTGGACATGGAGTCTGGAAGGTAGGATACCAGATACAGTGGATTTTAGACCAAGACATCACCAGAGTGATTATTTTGTTTTCAACATGGTGGATCTCTTCTAGTGCCTTCCGACATTAATGTTCTTGTATTATCCTGTTTTAGTGAAGTTGGTTTTATTTATCTGCAGACGCAATACTTTTAAGAAAGGATTCATGGCTTTCTTAGTGATTCAAAGAAGAGGAGTGTGTTTCCCCAGATTTCTGGGTAGGGCTTTAGCTACTGCTACTGTTAGCGCCTGGCAAGAAAAGCACAGTTATACATTTGTGAAAATGAATGAGCAAATGAATATTAAAACTCCAAAGGCAATTATTACATGTCCTCAAGGAGTATGGCAAGAATAGTAATAAGTCCGGTGATGCCATGTTGTATTAATAGTCTTACATTTATTTCATGATACTTTAGAAATTAAATGTGTTGGCACTTCACCTTTTATTCAGCTAGTCATACTCTGTAAAAAATCCATTTTGTTATTCACCCAGACTGCCGAGCAATCATTCATCAGAGCTTCACTCATGAACAATTTATTATTCACCTGTGGCAGTGTTGTAAAATAACAAACTATTTTTAAAAGAGCCTTGATCTTTGTTAAGACTGTGTTAGTCCCCGTCATTGGCTTGTCAACTATAAACAGAAACTGTGGCTGCTCAGTGGATGGCCACAGCTCTTGAGCTAGCATCAACTCAACATCAGTCAGAAACACCTATGGCTTGGTTTGTATTTAGAAGAGTTGTTTGCTTGTTCAGAAATTATAAAATTGGTTTCCATATAAAACATTTACGTCAGATAGACATATAAGGACAATGGAGAATTTCCTCAGGGAAACAGACAATGATCAGACGTCCACATTAATGTTCTATGAAGTCTGCTGCTGATCTGTTCATGAGCTTTTTGATGCACCTGAAGACCTTGACAAAAGCAAACAGAATAATTCTTCATTCTTGCCCTTAGATGAAATTTCAGCTGATACTCTCTCCCTAGAGAAGTCTAAGCATAGATTCCAGTTTTCCTCTTCAGTGTGTATTCTTCATTGTTAGGGGAGTTTTTAAGAGGTAGAGGAAATTATAGTACCAGTAAGATGCTTGTTCGTAGTCCTGTGCCTGGGGCTTGGACATTGCAACAAAGAACTGCAGTCATTATCTACCTGGGCTAAAGGCATGGAAGGGAGTGGCTTGTCTGAAACTTGGAGCAAGGCTGGAATTGTGTTAATAAGCTATGAAAACTTGCAAAAATGGAAGCAGAAGATGAATGAAAATAGAAGTCTGTCATTGCTTGTTAAAATTTGTGAAAATGGAAATTTTAGACAATTTTAGACTTCCTAACTTCTCTTTGGTGGTACTACACAGTAAGCTTGTTAAAATCTGTGTGAAGTTTTGGCAGCTTTTCAAGGCAGCTACTTTTGCTACTGTTTTCTATTCTTTTGCTACTTTGAAAACAGACTATACCACCAAGCTGATACAGGCAGTAGGGACTGAAACTGATAATGAATGTAGCAGTCAATTTAGTGAGCTATCGAACTGTGGGAGGCAGGCAGCCTCCCATCTTCTAAGGTCTGCACTGGTTGCTTAATTGCTTCCAGAAGCTGTTTAGGATGTTATAAATCATGTAAGCCTACAAATTATTGTATTATCTGATGTCATATTACCACAGCTGCTGCCAGCAGAGAACTCGATACTGATATCTTTGCACTCTCTCCTCCCTTTCCCTTTCTCTTTCCCCTTCTCCCTGTATGCATACATGTGATCAGATGTGCTCTCTATAAATGCTCTAGGACTGTAAACATTACCACTAGCACCACCTGAGTCTGAAACTGCCCGAGTACAATAATCTTCAGTTTAGGGTTGCAAAAGACCTCATTTTGAGAGGGCAGAAAAAAGGTGTTGGAAACTTTACATCCCACAAAGATGAGAGGTTGAAAAGGAGTGTCTATGTATTTCCTGTTTGCTGAGCTTCCAATTAAGTGAATGTTGATGTTATTTTATGTATTGTGTTATTAATAGTTAGGCAACTTAGAGCTTTGGATAAGTGCATATTATCATTTATATTAAGCAAACATATCTTAGTTTCTAGTTATAATGGCAATGTATAATGCCACTCATCCTTAAGTATTTACCTTGAGCTCTAGTCCCAGTGGAATGCATTCTAATAATTGAGGAATAAAATAATGTTAAAAGTAAGTTTCATAGCTTGTACTAAATTATAAATTCCAGTCATGTAGTACTTCTGGAAAAATAGTACAGAGTATTTTGTATTTTAATTTCCCTAGTTGAATTTATTAGGCACAAGAACTACATGCATATGAAAAAAACGGCATATGTAATGAGAATCATTCACTGGTTTTCTTTAATAGAAAATATTTTTACAGGGTATGGAAATATTTTGTAGTAGAATACATTATATCTAAAAACCAGAAAGCTATTTTAATAGTTACAACATAAGACACATATATATCAAAAGAACAACATATATTTACAAAAGAACAACCATGGCATGAGACAGAGTTTTCATTCTCATTCCTTCTACATGTTAACGTTACTTTATTGTTGTTTGATGGTATATATTATCATTTTATATTGATGGTATATATTGTCATTTTATATTTTATAAAAATATTGCATTAAATGAGCAATGAAAATTACAAATACAAAGAGTTATCTTGCTTCTTACAGATTAATTTTATTCCTATGTCAAGGTTTTTGTAGAATAGAGATGGCAATTTTTACAGTAGAATACATCTCACCTAATATCAGTGCTTAAAAATTAGTGACCTACTCTAAGTAAGATTTCTAGGCGTCCTCTACAGTTAATTGAAAAGGATGAGGAATGTTCACTTGAGACATATTCTAACACCTGAAATTAAGTAGGATGAATTTATATTTCTGTATTGATATTCATGGCTATAAAGAACTTGACATGTTAAGATATGTCGTTGCATCATGGCAGCAATTTTATGACTATACAGATACCTAACTAAGGTAATAGTGTTGGATTAAATTGCATTTGGGTTGGATTTGAATCTGTCAAAAACCTATGAATTCCTTTGTTGAGGTCTTGTTTTTGTATTTTGATTGTTTCAATGTCCTTATGAGATTTCCACTAGCGTTCTCAATGTGATTTTAAAGTAAGGATTAAAAGCCAGATTTGAAAGCCCATATTTATTATTTGATTTTTTCTTTTTTTTTCTTTTTTTTTTTTTAAACAAACAATGACCTTTGAAAGACACTATTTATGTTTACACAATTTATAGGAAAAAAACATTAACAAATCTATAATTTCTACTTGCCTGTAAAATGTTTTTTAAAATTATCATAGTGGAAAGGAATATCATAAGACTTCCAACTGCAACTGGATACAGCACAAGGGAAATATATAAATATATATAAAGGAACATTGGTTATGATGATTTGTCTTTAGTGTGTTGAAAATATTTCCTTCTATTTCTTTTTTAGACTTAATACTAACACTCTCAGTGCTGTAGCCCAGGATTAACAAAAAATGCAATAGTATTGGTAAGGCACAAATATTTTTTTAGGGGTTACAGATAGGTGATCATAAACAAATATCGCAAATACATTGGAGTTCTTAAGCTTTCCAAGGCTTATATATTTTAAAAATAGAAGAATGAAGTTATAAATAGATCAGTGAGCAATACACATGTATAATTTTCTGTGTATCATTTATTGTGTATAGATAAAAAGGTAACAGAACACTGGAGGTATCATATTATACTAATTTTTGACAGCTGACAGCTGCTCTCCAAAGGACAGTGTGTGCATATTCTGTTGTAACAGCAATGGAAACATGCTATAATGATCCAAAATGTTTTACTCGATATCAGAGTTCTGAAGAAAATGGACATAAAAAATTGAATACTAATCTTCAGTTGCACTTTTCTATAACATGTTTTGCTAGCATAAAAGACATATAAGTATGAAATGCTATAGTAGACACAGCACAGGAAATGTCTAAGTAATCACTAATGGTAATTAACAACAAGACAGTGTGTTCTGCTCCTGAATCTACCATGGAACATTCTCTTTTGTAGAGTTGTTTAAAAACTTATGGCATTGGAAGAATTTAATTCCAAATTGGACATTAGAAACATCATGGACCCAGACTAAATTCTTAGTTTTATACACCATCAGATATGCTAACCTAGCTGTTAAATTTCAAATATGATTATAAATTATGCAGCTATGCTCTGGTTTCTACTGTTTAGCTATATAACAATATTCTTATGGAAAGAAATAAAATTATTTTAAATTACACTGTTAGAACAGCTTCCAAATATATCTCCAGCTATGGGGTTCTTTGTTATGGAAACATACATTTTGTTATTTGTATTGCTGACTATACTTTAAAAGCAAAATGTAATTTCTGAATTCTTATTTGAGCATAAAACTTATTTTGAACTTTTAAAAGATAAAGCTATGTGTTGGGTAAGTACTTATGCTTAAAACTCAAATTGTGGCATGGGAAAATACTTTTTTCAATATAGCAGATGCCTTTCAATGTCTTCAGGGGAAGTTAAATCATTTTACTGACATCAAAAGAATGTAATTACACACCTATGATGGCTAAACAAAATAATAGCAAGTAGAGGCTTCTTTACATTACATTAGGCAACTATACTCTCAGAAATGGGTTGGGCATTTCCTCTGACAGCTCATATATATGAAATTTAATTTGGATTAATTAAAATTTGTGGTGAAAATAGCACGTACATTTATTCCACATCAGAAAAATGAAAATAATTATCAATTTGTCTCTAAATGTAGGCTTGCTACTTTGAGCAGCTTTCTAGTATAAGAGGTGTTGCCTGTCTACTAAGAAGTGTACTGTAATTGAAAACAGAAATGAAAATACAGAAGGGAACATCACATGGCTAACCACCACACAGGCCTGCTAGACAAGAATCCTCCATAAAGAATTTAAGTAGAGAAGAACTTTCGGAGCAAAAATTTGTTGGTCTAAAATTTGGGGGGCTGAAATTTTGATTCCTCAACTAATAGTAGGTGTATTTTCCATCTTTAACTTATTTGATCCTCTAATAACCATGTTCCATAAGTCTTTTAATTTCTAGTTTGTCTCTAAATATACCCTCATGCAGAGATCCATCTGTGAGATGCATCAACTTCTCCTTACCACTCCCAAAAGTTCATAGAGAAAGATTATGTGTAAGACAGATTTTTTAGATGCCCAACTTTTAAATGGCTGAAGTTACACAAGACCAGCATTGTTTCATTGTGACTGGAAACTACATCTTATCTACAATTACCTGATCAGTTAGCGACTGCCACAGTTTAACAGAGGTTTGTCTTTGTCTGTATTAGCATGATATCTTCATTGGAGAGGTAATAAAATTTCACCTAATACGAGGAGTCATTTTCCCAAATGACCTCTTTAATTTAATTAATTTCAGTGGTTGCCAGTGAGAGGACGAGGGGCAACGGACACAAGCTGGAACATAGGAGGTTCCACTCAAATATGAGAAAAAACTTCTTCACAGTGAGGGTGACAGAGCCCTGGAACAGGCTGCCCAGGGAGGTTGTGGAGTCCCCTTCTTTGGAGATTTTCAAGACCCGCCTGGATGCAGTCCTGAGTAACATGCTCTGACATGCTCTGGGCAATCCTGCTTCGGCAGGGGAGTTGGACTAGATGATCTCTATGGTCCCTTCCAACTCTAAAAAATTCAGTGAAATTCAGTGAAATTTTCCAGTCTTTAAAGCTCAGATATTATTCCCTTAATAACTCCCCAATAGGCAGTAAGAATTTAAGACTTTCACAATTTTCTGCCTCTGACAATGGCCAGGAGAATATATTTAGAGAAAAACTACATATGGATTAGTTGGATGTAAATTCTTTTGTCCTGTCTTCCTTCCCTTCCAAGTCATCTGCCAGTAAGCAGATTAGGGATATCCATTTATCTGAATCAGAGGGTTCTGATGATGTAAAAATTATGTTGCCTTGCATAACAAATCATGTTGCCTGGTACTATTTGATGAAATTCAGAATGAAACCAATTCCGTGGTTTTTAATGCTTTGAGAAAAATGCAGATATGTAGATCTGTATCTACTTTATACTAAAGACAGTGCACTCCTTATTTCCCCCAAGTGAAAGCAGTGGTTTATGTTTTTCCATGAAGTAGAGGCAAAGATATAAAAGGGTGGATGAAAAGAAGATCCATGTAATGAAACAGAGGGACATAACACTAACCAAGATTTTCATGTGTATTTAGAAATTGCTGAGGGTGTGTTTTTGTGCATGCTGTGACAGAGACATACTTGCTTGCCTCTTTCTTACATTACAACGTAAGATTTCAGCTATATACCAACAATATCATCAGCAATACCAACATTGCCTTCAGTTTACTCCCAGGGTACAAACAGAAAACATATACAGAGCGTAGACCTTGAATAGCAAGGTCGAAGCCTGGGGAATTAATGGCTACTATAGTATTGTATAGCAGACAAAATCCTGGAAAATCACAGGTCAAGTCCTGCCAAACGTCTCCATTTCAGCTGGCAGACCACGTAATAGAAAAGTTTTATACTTCAGTTGTATGCAACCAGTTCTGTCTGGATTATGGTAACAGGAGAACACTAGCCTATCCCACTTTTAATACCAACTTCAAAATAAGATTACTAGTGTGATTGGTTTTATGGGAAGAGTAACAAGCCTACAGGCATGTTACTGAGGTTGTTTATGGCAAGGAGTCACGAATTCTGACATGAAAGCAAAGGAATCCTCATTGGCATGAATATTTAAAGTCACTTTAACATGTTAACATTAATACCACAGTGAAAAGGTCAGAATTATGCGAATAATCATCCTTAAGATGTTAGCTTTGGGTGTTATCAAAAGGCATGAATGTTCAGACATTTTTCTGATCAATAGAAAGAAGACTGAGGTAGGAAGCTTGTAGTCAAGCAAAAGTGACCTTTTGGAGAAGAGGCAGTTGTTTTGTCTTTTTTAATCATTATTTAGTCTCCAAATCCTGGAAGCAAAATTCTTTAGTAGCTCAGGGATGTGAATCTGCACTGTTTTGGCCCTTATTGGGTCAGCAGGAAAGTTTTGCATGTATAACATTCAGTGCAAGAGAATATTGTATGTGCTGTGTTTAATATCAGCCAGCCTGTGGCTTACAGAACACAGAAAATAGACTTCAGCCAAGTGGCATAAGTATTCAAGAACTGTACTAGGACTCGGAAACCAAGCAGTTTGTGTCAACAGAGTAATCCTCATCCTACATTTCCCCAGCTCCTCTGACAAGATATTATCACAACTGATAAATGTCACTTTGTGACTCTACCATAGCTTGCTTTTGGTGATTTACACAGTTTTTAAGTTTTAAAATGATTGCTTGATAAAGGCCTACTGCACACGCAATGGTGATTTTATAATATAAAGAATGGCCTATCTGCTGTACAAAATAAGCAACAAAGAGGAAGGCTGGAAAAGACATTCACACGTTTATTGAACTTCTGTTATTGTAGGTAATCTACTCATAATGACGAGAACTGGAGGTCTCATATGGCTAGTTCTAAAACATCCTCAAACTTTCTCAACATCTTTCTTTTCTAAAAATCTAAACCTAAATTATCATAACCAACCCAATGGAATGCTAACATAAACCTCATTCTGACAGACAGAGGGAATTGCAAGCAGAATTAAAAATAAGTGTTGGCGAAGTTATGAGTGATCTTATCAGAAGAACTGGAGCAATTCAGGCCAGATGAGACCTCAGGGAGCCTTTAGTCCAACCTCCTGCTTAAAGCAGGATCAACTTTGTGATCAGACCAGGCTTCTTAGTTCTTCATCCAGTCAGGCAAACCTGCAAGGACAGAGATTACCCAACCTCTTTGTGCACCCTCTTCCAATGCTTGGTTAGTGTCATAGTGGGTTTTTTTTCCTTATGTAAAGTTGGCATTTCAATTTTCCTTGTTTTCCTGTCATGCACCTCAGTAGAGAGTCTGGCTTCATCCTGACAACCTCCCCTTAGGTATTGGAAAGCTGCTATTAAGTCCCCGCAAAACCTTCTTGTCTTCATGCCAAGCAAACTCTTCCCTCATCTGTCATTACGTTCAAGTGAATCACATTTACAATGTGCATATAGAGTAGAATACATAAAAGTAAAATATACATGTAATGATTTAAAGAGACCCTATCATAAAGCCAAAACCCACTTATAGCTAAATCAGATAGTAGGAAGAATTTAGCAAGATATGAATGACATTTGGATACTACTTTAAAGCATTTTACTAGATGCTGTCAAGTTTGCTATCACACCATTAGGAAGACCATTCTTATCAAAAACAAATCAAGAAATGAAACTAAACAAAACCCCTCAGTATTTAAAGAGGAAATGAACAAATGAACAAAAATACTCATGAGAAGTGGAAGATGGGAGAAGCTAACTCTACTGAACATCAACCAGGAACTAGGAAGCATTGGAAACCGATAGATATAAAAGGTACAAAGAGAAAGTTATGCTAGAAAGTATAAAGGAAAATACGCTTACAATGTATAAAAGGAAAGAAAGGATTCATAACAAGTTATAATTTTTTTTCTTGGTAAATAGATACTGGAAAAAATTGTGAGTAAAACATTCAAGAGATTTTTCAGTTCGATAACTGTTGAATAGCTAAACCAAATGATCTGGGTATTTACAGGCCTGCCCATCCAACTTTGATTAAAGGCAAAATAGAGAGTGCTTAATACTGGACATTATTAATAAAACATCAAAAGGGGGTAACCTAATTAACAACATAATCAATTGGTTTATAAAGAATGACACTTACATATCTACCTTGTTATCTTTGCCTTACAAGGTTAAACGCATGCTTTGTAAAGGTGTTGATTCATTTTTTGTAGACATTTATGAAGAGCTGTGTTACTGTGGTACATTTTCATTAGGTGGATTAATGTTAGAGCAACACCAAGAGCTCAGTGACTTACAAATTACAGACCTGCAATTTCTAATGAGGTCTTGCAAGAGCTTATTCTTAGTTCAAAGCTTTCAAAATATTTTATCAATAGTATGGTATGAAATTACCACTGACAAAGGTGCAACTCTGACAAAAGGAAAACAAATCAATGATACATAACAATTTAGATCACTTAATAAGCTGGATGCTATCAAAACATATGTGTGAAATAAAACCAAGCGTAAGGCTGCACTTCTGGATAAAAAAGACCATGTGCTAGAGGTGCCAAGTGAGAGCATATTCAGCTGACACAGAGCACACAGACTTATCCTGGTCCAGGGTCACAGTGAAAGTACATGCTGAGAGTACAGAAAAGAGCTCAGGCAGCCACTGGATATGAAAGTAGTGGAATATGTTGTAAAGAGAAGCAAGACCTTTTTATATTGCTCCTCTTGGCATTGCTTTACTGGAATACTGCAGCCAATTAGGGAATTAGCAGTTCAAAAAGGAAGTTGAAAACTCATAAATTGAGAAAAAGCCGTGACAAGTCTAAACTAATACAGGTTTTATCTCCTATTAGCAAAGACAGAATGATGATGTGATAATATAGTCTTCACTGAAGATAATCTCCCAATGATAAATAATAATTCTGTTCACAGTCTTCATTCCAACAGAAAAAAACAATATCTAAAAGCAAGAATGGAATAAAAATAATAGACAAATCTCAGTAGTGAAGGTAATTTTTCCATGGAGAAATTTGCAGTGATGCTTCATGGATTTTTTCCTCACTGGAAGCTTTTAAATTGAGGTTGCATGTGATTGAAAAAGATACTCTAGCTCACCCATGCCTTTTGGACTGGATGCAGTAACTGACTCAGGTGAGCCTCACAATTTGTCATGTGGGACAAGTTAAAGATGAGCATAAGGGTCTTTCATAGCCTTAAAATCAATTAAGCATGGCAATGCAAGGGGACAGCTCCATACACTCAATTCATTGAGATGAAGATGTCAATCAGCACCGTTTGTGGAAGGAGCGCTCTTTACTGTTCCATTAACACTTAAAGTAGCTTTCTAGCCTAAGTTTTGATATTGGTTGCTAAGTGCTAGAATAAGCAAATAGCAAAGCTGCGAATGCTGTGGCTATGTTGCCTATCACTAAACTCAGGGTGTGCCTTTTCTGCTACTGATACCTGCTTGCTGTATCAAGCAGGCTGATATATGAAAAGTTGACTGGGATTTTTGGGGTTTTTTTGGAGGTTAGGTTTGGCACTAATTTGACTACACAAAACATAGTCTTGCGGACAGGTTGAGCATCATGATTTTGCTGTGAATGATTGGAAGACAGAGTAACATAGGTTTTGAAACTTCTTATAAAACAAGATTTTTTTTTAAATGAAGAATGTTTGTCTTTTCTGGCTTGTTTGATTTTGAAAGATTCCATCATCTTTTCTTGTAATTATTCTTTGTAACTGAAATTCTTATTCACCAAGGGCTAATTAATTATATCTTGTGAAGTGAGTTCCTCAAAGTATTTTCTTTGAAGGTGGCTGCTGCCTCCCGTTGTTTTAGAATGAGGTTAAGTTTCTCAAGTAAGATGGTGAGTCTAAAATCACAAAAGCAGGTCTTTGTGTGTTTGGTTTGAATGCATGTAAAAATACATGTGAATGGAGATGAAAAATAGCATATGAAAAGAGTAACAGGAGATAAGACTGAGAATGCAGAAAACACTTTCCACAGTTATATAGCAAAATTATACTAGTTACTTTTTCCAGCTAAAAATAAGTAAGCTAAAAAGATAAGAGGGAACACTGCTTTAAGACTAATTACAGTCACTAGTGCACTCCATAGATTAAAATGCCTGTTACAATGTGGACTCTTTAAAATAAACTGACTGATTTTTCTGTAAGGAAGATGTTTGCTCAATATGAATTTGTTTAAGAAGACTGAAATATTAATCTTTTGTTATAATCAAATAATACCTTGCTGTGCGACAAATATTTTTGCTTCCTATTGAATCAGGTCAGAGTTATGTTTATCTTCTCTAAGGCAGACTTGTATTTCATTAAATATGGTGTATCAAGCATGCTGGGCAACAGATAACAAATGTACTTTATAGCCCCAAACCATTTCGCTTTTTCTTAGAGTCTCTTCGTGTCTGTATTACTCTACTTTGTAAAAATTAAGCTTCTGCTAAGGAATTATGTATGATTCTGGAACATTGCCAATGATCTGAAGAATGACAGAACTTGATTATAGGAAAGAGAAAGAAAATTCAGGGCATCAAGAGAACTGGTATGTTAAAAGCAGAAAACAATATAGGGCATAAGGTTTTGGATTGCATGAATAATATCATTAAATGAAAGCTAGTATAGTGAAATATGTGTTATCTGGAAAATTATTGGATTTGTATATGTCATTAAGTCCTCTCAGGTGAGTGTCCAGGTAGTTCAGGGAATGACATGCGATATTTGTGACCTGATTTATATCACCCTTCAAAAGGATGTTGCACAATGGATTATGTACACAAGGAAATTTAATAGTTTGTTATTTGCTGCTTCATGGCTAGTGCATGGCTAGTGCTAGTGCTGGGGGCAGAGTGGCTGGAGAGCTGCCTGGCAGAAAAGGACCTGGGGGTGTTGGTCGACTGTCGGCTGAACATGAGCTGGCAGTGTGCCCAGGTGGCTAAGAAGGCCAACAGCATCCTGGCCTGTATCAAGAACAGTGTGGCAAGTAGGGACCGAGAGGTGATCGTCCCCCTGTACTCGGCACTGGTGAGACCCCACCTCGAGTACTGTGTCCAGTTTTGGGCCCCCTACCACAAGAGGGACATTGAGGTGCTGGAGTGGGTCCAGAGAAGGGCAACGAAGCTGGTGAGGGGTCTGGAGCACAAGTCTTACGAGGAGAGGCTGAGGGAGCTGGGGTTGTTCAGTCTGGGGAAGAGGAGACTGAGGGGAGACCTTATTGTTCTGTACAAGTACCTGAAAGGAGGCTGTAGAGAGACGGGGGTCGGTCTCTTCTCCCAAGTCACAGATGATAGGACAAGGGGTAATGGCTTCAAGTTGCGCCAGGGGAAGTTCAGGTTGGATATTAGGAAACATTTCTTTACTGAAAGGGTTATCAGGCATTGGAATGGGCTGCCCAGGGAGGTGGTGGAGTCACCATCCCTGGAGGTATTTAAGAAACGTGTAGACATGGTTCTTCAGGGCATGCTCTAGTGTCCAAGATTACTGGTTTGCGGTGGGGTGCTGTGTGGGTGGGTGATGGTTTTTGGTTTGGTTGTTGTTGTTGTGTGTTCAGGTGGTGGGTGGTGGTTTTGTTTGTGGTGTTTTTTTTTTTTTGTTGTTGTTTTTTTTTTTTTTTTTACTGTTGGTTGGACTCGATGATCTCTGAGGTCCCTTCCAACCACTACGATTCTGATTCTGATTCTGATTCTGATTCTGAACTGGATGTATGATGATAAGAATTGCTGGTGTTTGACTTTATGCTTAATGTATGGATAATAGCCAGTTAAGAAGGGCAAGATAAAAATGTGAAAGAAGGCAGTAACCACTAGAAGAATGTGTGGCACAGTATAATGGGAATAACAAAGTACTTGCCTGGGTAAGCCGGATGTTTTAATCTTTGTATTCCAGTTGCTGTATGAGTCAGACAGCATATTTTACTGTTTGATAACCAATACCAGTGTTATGCTAGTTACCTCTCATACACACTAGTTAAGAACTTCAGTATGATCAAATCTTGTGGCTAGGCAAGCCTTAACAAGTATGAGCAACTGAAGCACAATTAGAAACAGACTCGGTGGTGGTAAATTTACTGTCTTCCTGGAGCCCGGGTGAAGGATGTCACCTGGAAACTTCCTGGTTTAGTACGGTCCTCAGATTATTACCCATTACTGATATTCCATGTAGGTGCAGAGGAGACAGCGACTTGAAGCTCAAGAGCTATAAAGAGAGACTTCAGGGAGCTGGGAGGCTTAGTAAAGGAATCTGGGGTGCAGGTGACTTTTTCGTCACTCCCTCCAGTGGCAGGCAATGATGCTGGGAGGAGCAGACGGATCAAATCAGTCAATACATGGTTCCGTGGCTGGTGTCACCACCATAACTTTGGGTACTTTGATAGTGGGTTGGCCTATACGGCACTGGGCTTGTTGACAGGAAATGATAGACACCTCTCTCAGAGGGGGAAGACTGTTCTGGCCCAAGAGATTGAGGGGTTGATTGACAGGTCTTTAAACTAAATGTGAAGGGGGAGGGGGGTGACAACATCAGGCCTGTCTTTGAGGCTCCTGAGGCAAAAGGAATTGGGGAATCACAGATAAAACACCACAAAGGAAGGCCACCTGAAGAGCAACACGAAGAAATGGAGCCATTCCAGCTAGTAAGTCAGCCCCATTGGGTGCCCAGCTGAAGTGCCTTTACACAAATACATGCAGCGTGGGGAACAAGCAAGAGGAGTTAGAGATGTATGCACGTAGCCTCCAGGGCTACGATCTTATTGACATTATGGAGATGTGGTGGGATGGCTCTTATGACTGGAGTGTTGGAATGGTGGGTTACAGACTCTTCAGGAAGGACAGGCTAGGCAGATGGGGAGGGGGTGTCACCCTCTATGTCAAAGACGAGCTGGAGTGTGTGGAGCTCCACCTGGGGACAGATGAAGACCCAACAGAGAGCTTATGGGTCAGGATTAAAGGGACCACAGGGGCAAGTGATGTTATAGTAGGGGTCTGCTACAGACCACCAGATCAGAGTGACAGGGAGGATGAGGCCCTCTATAGACAGATAGGAGCAGCATCACGCTCGCACACCCTGGTCCTCATGGGGGACTTCAACCACCCCAATATCTGTTGGAAGGACAACACAGCAGGGCACAAGAAATCCAGGAAGTTCTTGGAATGCATTGATGATAACTTTCTTCTTCAAATGATCGAGGAGCCAATGAGGAAAGGAGTCGTGATGGACCTTGACCTTACCAAGGGGGGCTGGTGGGGAATGTCAAGTTCAAGGGTAGCCTCAGCTGCAGCGATCACGAAATGGTAGAATTCAAGATTCATAGGAAAGCGAGGAGGGTGTGCAGCAAGCTCGCTACCCTGAACTTCAGAAGAGTAGGTTTTGGTCTCCTGAGAGATCTGATTGGCAGGGTAGCGTGGGAAAAAGAACTGGAGGGGAGAGGGGCCCAAGAAAGCTGGTTGGCATTCAAGGATCGCCTCCTCCAAGCTCAGGAGAGGTGCATCCCAAAAAAGAAGAAGTCAGGCAAAATAGCCAGCAGGCCTGCATGGATGAACAAGGAACTGCTGGACAAGCTCAGGACCAAAAAGGAGGCCTACAGAGGGTGGAAGCAGGGATGGGTAAAATGGGCAGAATATAAAGAAACTGTCCGAGTGGCCAGGAACCAGATAAGGCAAGCGAAAGCCCAGGCAGAACTAAATCTAGCCAGGGACATCAAAGACAAAGAAAAACTTCTACAGATATGTCAGGGAAAAAGGCAAGACCAGGGAAGTTGTGGGCCCTCTCCGGAAGGAAACAGCAGACCTGGCCTCCCAGGATATGGGTAAGGCTGAGCTACTGAATGACTTTTTTGCCTCAGTCCTCACCAGCAAGGGCTCTAACCACACTGCCCAAGTCATGGAAGGTAAAAACAGGGCCTCTGCGAATGAAGAACTGCTCACAGTAGGAGAAGATCAGGTTTGAGACCTATTAAGGAACCTGAAGGTGCATAAGTCCATGGGACCTGATGAAATCCACCCACAGGTCCTGAGGGAGCTGGTGGACGAAGTTGCTAAGCCGCTTTCCATCATATTCAAGAAATCATGGCATTCTGGCGAAGTTCCTGCTGACTGAAAAAAGGGGAACGTAACCCCAATATTCAAAAAAGGAAAAAAAGAAGACCCAGGGAACTATAGGCCAGTCAGCCTCACCTCTGTGCCTGGCAAAATCATGGAGTAGATCCTCCTGGAATCTCTGCTAAGGCACATGGAAAATAAGGAGGTGGTTAGAGACAGCCAGCATGGCTTCACCAAGGGCAAATTGTGCCTGACAAATCTGGTGGCCTTCTACAATACTGCCACAGGCTTGGTGGACAAGGGTAGAGCAACAGACGTCATCTACCTGGACTTATGCAAAGCGTTTGACACTGTCCCGCATGACATCCTGGTCTCAAAATTGGAAAGTCATGGGTTCGATGGATGGACCACTTGGTGGATAAGGAACTGGCTGAATGGCCGCACTCGAAGGGTTGTGGTCAATGGTTCAATGTCCAAGTGGCGGCCAGTGATGAGTGGTGTTCCTCAGGGGTCGGTACTGGGACCAGTGCTATTTAACATCTTTGTCAGAGACATGGACAGTGGGATAGAGTGCACCCTCGGCAAGTTTGCTGACGACACCAAGCTTGGTGGTGCGGTCAGCACACTGGAGGGAAGGGATGCCATCCAGAGGGACCTGGGCAGGCTTGAGAGGTGGGCTTGTGCAAATGGCATGAAGTTCAACCAAGCCAAGTGCAGGGTCCTGCACCTGGGACATGGCAATCCCAGGCATAAATACAGGTTGGGCAGAGAATTGCTAGAGAGCAGCCCTGAGGAGAAGGACTTGGGAGTGCTTGTGGATGAGAAGCTCAACATGAGCCAGCAGTGTGCACTGGCAGCCCAGAAAGCCAACCGCATCCTGGGCTGCATCAAGAGAAGTGTGGCCAGCAGGTCGCAGGAGGTGATTCTACCCCTCTACTCTGCGCTCATGAGACCCCACCTGGAGCATTGTGTCCAGCTTTGGAGTACTCAACACAGAAAGAACATGGACCTGTTGGAACGGGTCCAGCGGAGGGCCACGAAGATGATCAGAGGGATGGAGCACCTCCCCTATGAAGACAGGCTGAGAGAGCTGGGGTTGTTCAGCCTGGAGAAGAGAAGGCTCCAGGGAGCCTTCCAATATCTGAAGGGAGCCTCCAGGAGAGCCGGAGAGGGACTCTTTGTCAGGGAGCGTAGTGACAGGACAAGGGGTAAAGGTTTTAATTGGAAGAGGGGACATTTAGATTAGATACCAGAAAGAAATTCTTTACTGTGGGGGTGGTGAGGCACTGGAACCGGTTGCCCAGGGAAGCTGTGGATGCCCCATCCCTGGAATTGTTTAAGGCCAGGCTGGATGGGGCTTTGAGCAACCTGGTCTAGTGGGAGGTGTCTCTGCCCATGGCAGGGGGGTTGGAACTTGATGATCTTTAAAGTCTCTTCCAACTCTAACCATTCTATGATTCTGTGATTCTGTGAAATTACTAACTGTACTTTGCAATGCCCGAAGGATACTGGAGCTCCTTGAGTGCCCAGACTGGTCAGCGTACTAAGTATACCCGCTGTATATAAATAAAAACTACCTGCCCTTTTCTGGGCCTTCTCAACAGGCAAGTCTTCCATTCTCAAGGAAGTGCTTTGTTAGAAGAGTATTTTAAAAATAGCTCTTGGTCTAGTTGCCTGAAACACATTCAGTATTGGTATAAAATGTATGGATGATTATTCATCTTCATATGATGATTTTGAAAGGGTCTAAAGCTTACTACCCTGTTTCAACACCAACCAATCAATGCACTTCACCCTGATGTTGTGTTTTACTCCACTCCAGCTATTCCTTCTATGTGTCATATCCCTTGCACATTGGAGTTGGGCCAGGAGTATTTTTGTGTTTACCTTCTAAAACGCCACTGGCTCTTTTGTAGCTATAGTCGTTGTAGCTGTACAAATATTCTTCTTGAAGATAAAAGCTTCTCAGATATTATAAATATTTACTTTTATAGCATAACTTTGTCCCTACCAAATAAGCTCCAGATCAAAATGACTATCAAATATAAGAATTTTTTAAACTGGTATAATTTACCTAAGCTGGGTGCATGAAAGTGTCTATGTCCAATTAAAAAATATTATCCTGTGAGCTTCTGCCTACATTATATATGACTTGACAACAGACATTTTCTTTACAAATGCTGACATCAGGACAACGCTCAGTGTATCAGAGGATATATCAGACACATTGATTTTTGCTAAGGAATATTATTAGTCTTTACCAAAAATCTCCATGAAGAAAAGCATTGATGTTCTGTTGTCAAAGCACTCCCTCCATTTTTCAGTTCTTAGATATTCACAACTCAGGACACCTCTGATTTGTGCAACCCCATTCAGCAAATTCACAACTTAGTTTCCCAAAAGCATTGCCTGTTTAGATTAGCTTTTCATGATTTTGTTTCTAAATTCCTATGCATTTCAACAATAGCAGTCCAAGCAGTTATAAATCTTCCAGACCGTTACAACCAAAACTAAGCACCTTACCAGTAATTCAGCTTAATAAAGTGCATTGAAAAGATGCTGTTCTTTTTAAGAAATCATCACAGCTGCATCTGATATATATTCTTGTTAAACCATACTTTTTTCTCCAATTCAAGTAACTTGCCACAATTGCTGAAATGACTATAAATGGCGTCTGAAAAGCTCAGCAAATTAGTTAAGGTACTATATAATATATTTTTCACTCAACAAACTTGATTTGTCTAAATTATTATCTTCACTCTATTTATAACTTATCGGTTGTGGTCTTTTACAAGCTGTCAGTTTGTGCTGTGGTTGCACGCAGAGAAATTTCATTACATATAAATTCTGAAAACTCATTAAGCAGTAACAAACCATTCATGTATGTGTTTGCATACAAAACAGGAATGTAAGCACCCACCCTCTTATAGGCATGCATTTTCATGAACTTTTAAATTCAATTTCGTATTGATATGTATGTTTACTAGTGCAATGCATATGCAGTAATGACTAGAAACTCCCTATCTGTGCATATTACTCCTGTATCTTTTCAATTGCAATAAATGGTGCACTTCTGTGAGACACTAGTTTCACTAGTTCTGAAAATCAGTCTTCAGAACCTTCTGAAAGAAATGGGAAAAACTAAAACCACATAACTTCATTTCATCATCTGAAACCCAGACCCTAAAACAGAATAATGTGCCTTCTTCGCCACTTTCTTTCTGCCTTTTGATTTCAGTGCATGCCATGAGTATTTATTTCAATGAGATGTTCACATTGAAATGTCCTTTAACAGCTGTATCTTGAGCCCTACTAATCAAAATCATTGTCCCTGGAAAATAACATACAGCAGTGTGGTGGGTTGACCTTGGCTGGCTGCCAGACACCTACCCAGCCACTCTGTCACTCACCATACTTAGCAGGACAGAGGGAGAAAATAAGATGGAAAAGTCAAGATAAAGACAGGGACACCGCTTGCCAGTTATCATCACGGGCATAACAGACTCTACTTGGGGAAAATTAATTTAATTTATTGCCAATTAAAAATAGAGTAGGAAGGTGAGAAACAAAGGAAAAAACTAAAGCAACTTCCCTGCCCTCAACCCTTTTTTTTTTCTTCATTTTTGACTTCTCTACCCAGCCCACACTCCCTGAATGGTGCAAGGGGATGGAGAATGGGGGCTTGCAGTCAGTTCGTAACAGTTCCTCTTTGCATTTCCTTCCTCCTCACACTTTTTCCCTGCTCCAGTGCGGGTCCTCCACAGGCTGTAGTCATTCAGGATAAACTTTCTCCAGTGTGGGCTCCTCTCCACAGGCCACAGTTCCTTCAGGGCATATTCACCTGCTCTGATGTGGAGTCCTCCACAGGCTGTAGAAAAATACCTGCTCCACCGTGGTCCTCTCCACAGGCAGCAGGCAAATCTCTTCTCCAGCACCTGGAGCACCTCCTCCACCTCCTTTTTCTCAGACCTTGGCGTTTGTAGGATTACAGGGCCACAAAAATGATCAGAGGGCTGGAGCACGTCTCCTGTGAAGAGAGGCTGAGAGAGTTGGGGTTGTTCAGCCTGGAGAAGAGAAGGCTCCGGGACACCCTATAACGGCCTTTCAGTACCTGAAGGGGACCTACGGGAGACATGGGGAGGGACTCTTTATCAGGGAGTATAGTGATAGGACGAGGGGTAATGGTTTTAAACTGAAAAAGGGGAGATTTAGATTAGATACTAGGAATAAATTCTTTACTGTGAGGGTGGTGAGACACTGGAACGGGTTTCCCGGAGAAGTTGTGGATGCCCCATCCCCGGAAGTGTTCAAGGCCAGGCTGGATGGGGCTTTGAGAAACCGGGTCTAGTGGGATGTGTCAATGATCTTTAAGGTCCCTTCCAACTCTAACCATTCTATGATTCTATGATTCTATGATTAATTCTCACACACTTTTTCCTTCAATCCTCACTGCCTATGTGGAATTTTGTTCTTTCTTAAATATGAGGTGCAACCAGCTTGGCTGTTGGGCTCAGCTGTGTCCTGTGGAGGGTCTATTTTGGACCTGGCATGGGGAAGCCCCTGGCTTCTCACACAGAGGCCGCATACTGCAGCTCCTTTGCTGCCAATACCTCCACACCTACACACAATGAAAACAGTACATTAAAAATATTCAACCAACGCAAATCGTAAATAGGGTCACTTAGCAACTTGCAAAAAAGTATTTCTATGTTCAATCAGAAGAATTTTCACTCTAATATTTAATCCTTTATTACTTTCAGAATATAATCTTCACTCTATTTTCATAGATTTTAATTATGTTAAATGTTATTGAAATAAGGTTTCATTTGGTGATAATAATGCAAATGGATTTGTGTTCTCTATGGGAAATATTAAATTGCCTCAGTTAAATGTGTCTGTGATAACATTACACAGCATCCCAAAGGAGCCAGAAGCAGTGTAAGAAGTGATGGCTAGAAACTTGATGTGGTTGGCTTAATCTGTTTTCACTGAGATTATTATTAATTAAATGTTAATAATACTTTTGTGAGTTACAGAAATGACCTTAGGAAATTTCTGTTAATCCTCCTAGACACCATGATCTCAATAAGAATAGTCCTATTTTTCACTTTTAAGAAAATAAAATGGAGGACAGAAAGGAAAAAAAGTCTTAATCGTTTTACCTTACAAATAATTTATGTATTCATATCGAGAGTCAACCTTTCCATTTTAGTTTGTATGTATATGTCTCATTTAAATTATTCTTTTTCTATCTGTTCAGAATAATGGATTCACAAAAAGGTATGATTTATCCTCATTGCCTCTAAGTGAAATATGTAGTTCACAGGAGCGGCTTTTCTTGGTTTCTGGAAACAAAAGTAGCTGCCCTGGCTATGCATATAAATACACAATGCATTATAAAATAAATCTTTGTATTTGTTTTTCTCGTTGGAAATACTTTCCAGAACAGTTAGTGATTTATTTATTCATTAAGTGTTTAAAATATCTTTTTTCTCTCTTTTTTAGTTGTTAGCTTTTGAGCATGCTCTTCTTAATGTCCTGAAGGGCCTATTACAGAACCAAAGTAGACACTGCCTGCTTTTTCCCTTGTGTCATGGTTTTACCCCAGCCAGGAGCTAGGACCACACAGCTGCTCAACTCACTTCCATGGTTGGGATGGGGAAGAGAATCAGAAGACTAAAAGTGAGGAAAACCTCATGTGTTCTGATAAAAAGACTTTAATAAGTAACGCAAAAGCCGTGTGTGCAAGCAAAGCAAAACAAGGAATTCATTCACTGCTTCCCATCAGCAGGCAGGTGTTCAGCCATCTTCCGGAAAACAGGACTCCATCACAGATAATGGTTACTTGGGAAGACAAACAACATCACTACCGATGTCCCCCCTTTCCTTCTTTTCCCCCCAGCTTTAAATGCTGAACATGATGTCACATGACATGGAATATCCCTTTGGTCAGTTGGAATCAGCTGTCCCCACTGTGTCCCCTCCCAGCTCCTTGCCCACCCCAAGCCTACTCGTTGGCGGGGTGGTGTGAGAAGCAGAAAATGCCTTGATGCTCTGTGAGCACTGCTCAGCACTGAGGAAAGCATCCCTGTTTTTCAGCACTAAGCCAAAACATGGTCACATACTAGCAACTATGAAAAAAATTAACTCTATGCTAGCCAAAACCAACACAGAGTTGGTTTTTTTTCTAAATTCATGTAATCTAATTAAGTACTAAATTACTTTGAAATGTCATGCAAGTTAGACCATGAAGCCCTTTTTCTGGTTTTACAGTCAATAGAGCTATAGAGTTCACCGTTGAAATCTAAGTAATTTCAACAACGTTCTTCACAAAATCAGTTGACGTTGCTCTGTGTGGACAAACTGTATACAGTAAGGATCTTGCAAATAGTTCAGTATCTATAGATTACTGTCTTCTCCTAAGTAGGGGGTACTGAGAATAATGGGGACTCAGATTTCTTCAGAGCAATATCTAGTATTTTTAATATAAGGCAGAAATCATTATAAATTAGAAAATATACAGTGAAACATTTGTGTTATTAAAAGCTAATGAACATTTATTTGTAGTGGTAGTAAAAACCCTATCCTGCAATTTCTGGGAATTCTGTCATTTTCATAGGTAAGAAAAAGGTGGTAGATGTTAAGGTCTTCTGAGGCATGGAGATAACACATTCAGCACTATGTCACAATAAAAGTGTCAATTGTTGTCTGTTTCCTAGTTTTATCTTTTTAGAGGCAATGATATGACTGTATGACTTTATTCCAAAGGAATTCAAAGCATTTCTGTTCGGAAGCAGGTAAGATGGCCTTGTGTATGAATAGCGGTAACAGAGATGATTCTGAGATAAGCTTCAAATTTTGCATTCATATTGGTTATGTTGAGAAGCTTATTTGAAAATTGAGACAAAAAAGATCATATTTTGCTTGAAAATAAATCTGATGCATTTCAAATGCTGAAGAATGATGGGTAGGTCTTGGATATTTATAATCAGAAAAAAAAACATTGAAATGAAGCTGAAAGGGATAAATAGTTTTTGAGGAAAACTTCTACATAGGGTAATCATAGTAATATTCTGACTACTTGTTTACATTCATGATTCTCATACAGAGCAGGTATATAATTTCCAGAAACTAGTGGAATCATCATTAAAGTTTGACAATTGACTAAATTCTTTATTTTGTGCTTTTTAAGAACACAAATATGTGTATGTAACCTAATATTTGGGTTGCTGTGTATTTCCACTAATGACTTTTATGTAGTTAGTGGAAAAGTAGGTAACCTCCTCCCACATTCTTTTATCATTTATGAAAATTCATTTGACCTGTGTATTTTTACTAAAAAGAAAGATGTGTAGATATCTGCCAATTCTTGTCATTGACTATTATTGTCTTCCTAATTTTTCTTAATCAAGACACAAACTGATTGTTTGCTTTTATCTTTCACCCGTTGTGCTAAATTTCCATTCATTTCCTTTGTTACTAACTGTGAATAGTAAAACTACAGAAAACCAGACAAATGAAAAGACTGACACTCTTGTGAAGATAAATCTATATTTAAACCCTGTAGAAACACAATTCACAGAGATATTCATAAGGATAATTAAAAGTTGAGTCTTAGTTTGGTCTTTCCAAACTAATAGCTCAATTAACCCATGTTTATCAGTGAGGACTATAACTACCTAATTCCCAGAAGTCCGGGTATGTAGAACTAGCAGCCACAAAGAGCTGATAGTTCTGCACAGATTTACAACGTGTTAGTGTAAATAGGTGTTCCTGGACTCAGTATATCCAAACTGATATCTCTGGAAAGAAGGCCATGCATCACCACAAACTAGGTCTCATGAAATAAATTAGTGCAGCTGTGCTTCTCTCCAAAACAAAATCTGTAACTGGCTTTGCTGTATCCAGTATCAGTATCCGTACAGAAAGCACAGTGTCACTGAACCACTTTGAAATTGTTTTCCACGAAATAAGAATAATCTTCTTTTAAAAATATGAAATATTTGTTGGACAGAATTATTATTCATATAAATATTTCCATCAGATCAGTGTTTTAAATTATCTTTATGACTGGAACATGTACTGAAGAGATGCAGATGCAGAAATGAGTGGGGGGCTGTATGTGTCACCACAGTACATCTCCAGAGGTGAAATTTTTTACTGCACTGGCTGGTGAGAGTCTGAAAAGAATAAAGGTAGAGACGAAAATGCTGAAAGTTTCTTCTTCCTTCTCCCCATCACCAGATAATCTTTACCTGCTGTCACATTCTGGAAACTTTTCCTGCTCTGTTTGCTGTGCCTCTTTGGTGCATCTGAAGTTCCCCATCTTCTTTTCTAAAAGTTTCAAAGCTTTTATTTCCTCCGTGATATTTTGCCTGAAGGTAGTGTATTAGATTCGCGGTATGCTGAGGTTTTCTTCACATGTTTCATTATGGTTGTTGCCTTTCTCTGCAGCAGCAGCCTATGTTTATAACCTAGCAGTTCAGTTTGTTTGCCCAACTGGCTTTGCATTCCTGGGACTTACAACTCACTGCAATATTAGTTCTTGTTGCCAGGGCACTTTGTATAACACTTGACTCTATTTTAATGTACACCTATTTTTGGAGCAGTGCAATGAACAGAGCTTTGCCTTAGTCGTTTATTTTGCTCAGACATTTATTTGGAAGATATTAGTTCTGTTAGGGTATCCACAGATGACAGATTTCTCCATTCATTGGTAGTAGACCAAATATGGCCAAGACCAGATGCTCACGGCTTAAATGTGAGCACAGAAAGCCTTATACTCTGAGTGTTAGATTAGTCCCAGATAATCTGCATTGATAATACGTGTTCTCAGTTTCCTTCCTTTTACACTATGTTCAGTTGCTTGTCTGTGAGAGAAAGTTGTATGTAAGGTGCTTCTACTAGTGAGTGGAGTGCTCTAGTTTGGTGCCATGCTGTACCAACTTTGAACTAATACAGGTAATAGAGCTAATATTCACCAATATAAAATGGTGTTGCTCCGAGGGGCTAGCAGAAAGCTGCTAAGCCTATGCTGTGCACTTGTATAACCAGTATACTAATGCCTGCCTTTGGCTGAACTGTCTGATCTCTTCTGCACATGCTATGCAGTCTCAAGTGAGGCTGCCCCAGGCTCTTTCGAGCAGAAAGTCGTGAAATCTCTGGCTTCTTTAGCATGTATTACATTAACTGACAAATGCAGCGTCTGTATGCAGGCAGCCTGAGCTGGAGGCTGTCGGCTCTCCCAGCTGTGCTGTTTAAATCTGAGACAGGCATTCCCACCAGGGGAAAAAGGAACCACGCGCTGTTACCAGTTAAATGAAGGACTGTTTTCTCCTAGGAATCTTTTGTGTTGCCTGTATTTGAACAACGCTTGGCTTTAAATCTCAACTGAAGTGAGGTACCTGATTGCAGACAGCAAGGCAGTCCGTAAAAATGGGAATTGTGAACCTTAAATGCAGAACGACAACACAACAGTTACAATGGCATGAATGAGGCCTTTGTGGAAAGACTGAAATTCATGTTCATTAAAAGACAAAGTAAAATTACAGGTGGGTGTGGCAGGATTGGGAACCTAATCTGTATTTTCACACCATTATAAAATGCCTAGATTTGCTTCTGAAGAGATTTTATACAAATAGCACAACAAAACTCTTCAAGCATTCACCAGTAAAATTTAACTTAGTCATAAATTCATGTTAGAAGGCAGCCCCGAGGAAAGGGACTTGGGGTGCTGATGGATGAGAAGCTGGACGTGAGCAGGCAATGTGCATTTGCAGCCCAGAAGGCCAATCGCATCCTGGGCGGCATCAAAAGATGCATTGCCAGCAGATTCAGAGAGGTGATTCTGCCACTTTACTCTGCTCTGGTGAGACCTCACCTGGAGTACTGTGTGCAGGTCTGGAGCCCTCAATATAGAAAGGACATGGACCTGATGGCGCAGGTCCAGAGGACCCAAAAATGATCCGGGGGTTGGAGCACCTCTGCTATGAGGACAGGCTGAAGGAGCTGGGGTTGTTCAGCCTGGAGAAGAGGAGGCTCTGGGGAGACCTAATAGTGGCCTTCCAGTACCTGAGGGGGGCCTACAGGAAGGCTGGGGAGAGTCTGTTTACAAAAGCCTGCAGTGGCAGGACGAGGGGCAATGGCTTTAAGCTGGAGAAGAGCAGATTCAGATTGGATATTAGGAACACGTTCCTTACTATGAGAGTGGTGGAACACTGGAACAGGTTGCCCAGGGAGGTAGTTGAGGCCCCTTCCCTTGAGATATTCAAGATGAGGCTTGACGAGGCCCTGGGCAACCTCGTCTAGTTGGGGGAGTGTCTGCTGACTGCGGGGAGGTTGAACTAGATGACCTTTGGAGGTCCCTTCTGGCCTGGACCAGTCTATGATTCTATGATTCTATAACTTAGTCAGTTTAACAGTCAGTAATTCTCCTTCACTTTCTTTCACCTGGTTCTTTGTCTAGTTTTTTCTTGCTATTCAGTTGCTGAAAACCAGTATGTTAAAATATTTTTCTAAAAATATTTTCTAACTTCTAACTTCTTCTTATCAACCGCAGTTCATTTACTGTGCAATTATATCCAGCTTTTTCTATTGTTCAGTCCATAGACCCCTGTCTCTGGTAGACTGAATTCAGTGCATTTCTCCAGCTGCATAGATTGACTGGTATAAAAAGGATATGCAAAAATCAAAGAAACTGTTTTAATGTGTAAGGAATCTCCGAGGCCAATTTTTCCTTAGAAGATCGAAGGTGGTATGGGGATAGGAAAAGAGTTGGTTCATGCAGAAGGGATATATCCTTCTGGATTTTGCTGATGATCTATACTGATGATCTTTATATTATCTAACTGGAAAAATATTTTTCAGGTTTAAATAGTAACTTCTGGTGTCCATATCATAAATGTGAAGGAAAATATGATATCTGAAGAGTAGCTCAGGAAGGCTCATTATCCTCATAAAGTGACAGACAAAAATATTTCTAGACACATGATCATGATCAGTGTTCTCAAACTGTTCCCCCAACAGCCGTGTAGACAGAGAATAGGTTTTTGTCTACTCAAACCCATTGTTTCATCCTGTACATCAGTGACACTAGCGTTCACTGTTCCTCCTTTTCAACAGGTACATCTGATAATGGACTTCCAAATAGATGTGCTGAAAGGCATCTCTAAACCTAGGGAAGAGCAACATTGCTTTGCACAGTTATTTTCTTAAATGAAACTTAATTGTTAACATAAAGCCTTCCAGCAGTCTTGGAATGTATATTGTCACTACACATCTCTCTAGGGAGAGATGGGAAGATGTGCAATACCACAAAGAGAATAACCATGTAAACAAAGAATACAGTTAACCAATGTAACTTTCAAATAGATTTATGTTCTTTTGAACAGATTTTATTTGGGTATCTGAGTCAATTATCTTAAATGTAGACCAAACAGTGGCATATTCCACTATTATACTCAATACTCCAACGGCACAAAGGTTTTGGCAGTAGATAACTCATACTTTATCCATCCTTGCATGTGGTAATACACCCAGAGCATGCCATTTCTCAGCATAATGACAATTCCTGTATTCCCTGACTGCCTAGAGGAAAAGGTTTAAATACAACGTTGTTTCTGGCTAAAGAGCAGTCATGGAAAAAGCTTGAAACTTAAGCCTCTCGTTAGTTTCACAACATCTGCGAGATCTGGTACAGCGTGTTCCTGCAAAAGCCTTGCTTATATCTGTGGCCAGTTTCTCCCAAGCTGTGATCAAGACAGAGAGTATGCACAAGTTGTTTTATTTAGCTTCTATGGCGAGATATTAGAGGATTGAGGCAACCTGAGAACTGATCATTTTAAGAAAATATAGTTAAAATAAAATGTGTGAAATCAGCTGGCCTCTTCAAACTCTCAGGACTTCATTCCTTTGTTAGCATCACAGCACCGAAGAGCAGTTGGTCAGAAGAGGATACTGTGAAATGTGGAAAGGAACACTCTGCTGCAGTTTACTTTCCTCCTTTCTAATGTATTTCGAGTGTTATTGCTATTGAAAGTCCAGAAACTTCAGACAGAGGTATGATTATGAAGTTAAAAGTCGACGTGCAACAAGCTACCTAGCCTTTTGTCTGTCCTTGGTGGAACAATTTGAAATCCAAAGTAGGTCACAAGTCAATTCATTTTGTAGACTTGACCTTGTACTCAGTGGACATTTAATCCCATCACAAAACCACTGGATAATGTTATAAATACCAGTTTTGAAACAACCCTTTTGGGACAGCATCTTTATCTTGGCAACCAGTTTCTGCTGAAAAGGAACCAAAAGAGTTCAGGATGAAAACTCTTCTAAAATACTATTCTTCTCTTACATCATGTGCACTTGTATTTTGATAGCTTGACAGCTGGATATTCCAATTACATTCATTTCTTAGATATCTGAAGACATATACAGAAAATGTGACTATATATATTCAAAGAGGAAATGAAGACTACCTTCTCAGCTCTACAGCTCATTCTCAGATTAGACAGTCATTAGCTTATTTGCTTTGTTTCTCCTATCTTTTTCCTTTTTTCCTTCCTCTGTTGTCTTTCCTGCTCAATCTGTCCTGCTACTGAGGCTTAGAAGCAGCCAGTGGATAGCCCTTCTATGTGAATAGTACTAGAAAGAAGTCCACTATGAAGACTTCTTGTCAAATGGAAGAAGGACCTTGAGTGAAGGATAGGATCTGGCCATTTAGCTTTCTATTTATGATCAAATATGATCAAATCCAGGGCATTGAGATCTGGGTTTATTCTAAGGATGAGGTTGTTTATTTTCCTTAACTTGTGTTGTTCTTACTGAGAAAAAAAATGTAAACCGTGTGCTTTAAGCTGAATTAACTGTAACTGAAATTCTTGGCAGCTTTAAAGACAAATAGAGTCATAGCCAGCTCGTCATACCAACAAGGCATTTTATATTGACTTCCTTGTTTTCTTTTATATTTATTTGTTTTCCTTTCTATTTTAAAAAAATAAAATGTTATAGGGTGGCACTTTGGGGTTGAGGAAGTGTTGTTCTTTTTTTCCTCTACAGATGGATCTGGATTGGAAATTAAGTGTGAGGTTATCCCCTTTAATGGGATCTGTAGAAGAGTCAACCCCCAAATTTTAAAGCTCTTCAGAGTTCTCCTATTAACAAGACAGTGCACATGAGATGCCTGGAGTGAGAAAAAATATTTAATTTTTCAAGTTTTCCATTAAAGCTATGGAACTGTTTTTATTTTATTCAAGACCAAGGAAGCTCTCAATGCTAGGGGTTGTTGAGAAACAACCTGGGGCTATGGGAGGATTGGCAGGACTCTTCTGATTATTCTGACAACTCAGGAGCGTGTGGACCATGAGGAACCATTTCAGTGCATGGGGACTCAGGGCCCCAGCAAACCTGCGCTCCAAATGTCTGAGTAAGTTTCACCAATAATCTAAATAGGGGAGGAGAGGACATCTATACGTACCAGGAACTTCTGTGTGAAGGAAAGAAGTTACAAGGAAAGTAAGTTAAAAAAAAAAAAAAAAGTTAGGTAAGTTAAAATAAATATTTGACTAGCCAAAGCAGTTGGGTACTTTCCATCAGATGCAGGAAATCAATTCATGCATTTTAATGAAGAAAAAGAAGGCTTCAGTAGACAATACTGCTCATGTATTAATAATATACTTTATGTTTTAGCTTCAGGCCTGTAAATATTTTTCTTGACTGCTGATCCTGTTGGTTTTCACTTTTCTCACCATTTACTTTTACCATCTACTTGTTTTAATAAAAAAATAGAATTAAGATTGTAATTTAGCAGGTGATTTATCTTTGATAATTTAGATATCTAAAAGTTAAGTATAAAATTAGACTTACATAATTGTTCAGGCTTTCCCTATAGCTAAATAAATACACACTTTCAGGTAGTCACTCAACCCCTTCATAATATTTGTATGAGACAGGTGGAATTAATTAAACCTGATTTTTCTTTTTCTCTCTCTCTTCACTACAGGGGGAGCCTGGATAACTAGCGTAGACCACTTGTCCATCTTTTAGACAGTGGAAATGAGGTAAAGTGAATTCCCAATTCTGCTGCATGGCTTGAGTAATCCCCCACGCAGTGCAGTCCTGAACTGGTTGATGTCTCCAGTAGTTATTGCAACCTAAATAAAAGCAATATATTTAGCAATATTTTAACTGGAACAGAGTGAGAGATGTCTGTATTTTGTCTGTCGCTGTGTAAGTATTTCACATCAGACCACATATTAATGCTGAGAGAACTAATAAAATAACAACTCAGATTCCAGTTATTTAAATTTTGTTGAATATTATCCCTTCCCCCTCAAGTAAGAAATGGTGACATCCTGTGATCCTGTTTGGTTTTTTATATACTTAGCCAATGCCCACCATTTTTAACAGAATTATCTTTTATGGTGTATTTTAATATTAAATATGGAAAGGGATTACTTCATGTAGCTGAATATTCTAGCAGTTAATCCCTATTTTGTCCTTCTAGGAGGCTCTAGTGTCTGTTCTTAAGACAAAAATGTGTATTGTGACAAAGCAACTGCAGAACACATCTGTGGAAAAATGCACTAGGTCACAAAAATACTTATCCACTAGGTAAACGAGCTGCAAAACTGGTTTTGGATCCCTGTCTTCATAAAGACAAGGCAAAAATCTGTTATGACATCACTGCCTGCATTTACTGCCTTTTTCTTCAAAGGCTCATTAAATGTTTCAGATAACAATTGATCTAAATCACTTGAAGACAGTTAAGAATTGAGATATTTTAACCAATGTCAAATTGGTAAAAAGAAATGAGAACAAACCCTAGACCACACACAAATACAGTCATTGCACCAGTGGTGTTCCCTCTGATGTCAGTAGGTGTAAGCTCAGCAGCAGTCAATGGCAGTCTTGCTGGTTTAACATGGAGCTCGCTGGTTGCCTTCAGGGCAAATTCCATTAGAGTAAATTTTTCTGCAATCCATTGCACAAGGCTTGTAAAGAAAAGGAACATGTTTTGTTTCACCATATGATATAACTAAAAAACCGGGCAAGGCTGAGAGTACATGATTGATTAAATAAAAGCTGTTTTATTTTCTGTCTAATAGAAGATATTACTCCTGCATACTTATCAATTAGGAATTTCTTGGCTCCTTTACTCATTTGTAGTCTCAGACCTTAAGAATCTAAATCCAGTATCATTGGTCTCTGAACTTAATAAAAAAATCACATTTACCTAAGACCTAACATAATGTGCAGCACACCACTTTAATTGTAGCCATTACCAAGGAATAACTAGAGAACACCTTATTGCCCTTCTATTCTATTATTTCCACAATTACTAGTATTCACAGAAACATTGCAAACTTCATTGAGTTGTTTTAAAACATCAGCAAATTATGGGCCAAAGATGGACCAAAAGATACACAGGAAAATGTAATAATACACTGAAAACAATAGTAGCCTGCTATACTTCAAGGACTGTTTTAGGATTTTCTCTCAAACAACAGGAGAGCCACAACTGTGGCTACATCATTTCTGCGAAACTCCTTGGTAAACCCCACTGGATATATTCTGTTATATAGTAACATGATTATTTTGCTTTCTGTGCCTAAAGACAATTTTAATTTTGGCCAATACTGAAAAAGTTAAAGAAATGCCACAGCTGTGTCAATGAATTTCCAGATTATCTGTATGAATGAGGTTTACTGCGTGCCAGTACTAGAAGATCATAGAATCACAGAATCCCAGAATGGTTTGGGTTGCAAGGGACCTTTAAAGACCATCTAGTTTCAATCTTCTCTGCCATGGGCAGGGACATGTTCCACTAGATCAGGTTGCTCAAAACCCCATCCAGTCTGGCCTTGAACACTTCCAAACACAGGACATCCACAATTTCTCTGGGCAACCTGTTCCAATGTCTTACCACCCTCATAGGAAAAACATTCTTCCTTATATCTGATCTAAATATACAGTCTTTCAGTTTAAAACCATTGCCCCTTGTCCTGTCACTTCAGGACTTGGTAATAAACGTCTCTCCAATTTTCTTATAAGACCCCTTTATATGTTGAAAGGCTGCAACATGGTGTCCCCAGATCCTTCTCTTCTCCAGGCTGAAAAACCCCAGCTCTCTCAGCCTTTCTTCACAGAAAATGTGTTCCAGGCCTCTGATCATTTTTGTGGCCCTACTCTGGACCTACTCTAATAGACCTATGTCTTTCTTGTACTGGAGACCCCAGAGCTGGATGCAGTATACCAGGTGGAGTCTCATGAGAGCAGAGCAGGAGAATTGCATCCCTTGACCTGCTGGCCACACTTCTTTTGATGCAGTCCAGGATATTATTGGCTTTCTAGGCTGAAAGCACACGTTGCTGGCTCTTGTCCTATTCTTCAATCAACCATTATCCCCAAGTCCTTCACTGTAGGGCTGCTCTCAATCAATTACTCGGTCTGTACTGATATTGGGGATTGCCCCGACTCAGGTGCAGGACCTTGCACTTGACACTGTGGAACTTCATGAGGTTTGCACAGGCCCACTCCTCAAGCCTGTCAAGGTACCTCTGGACGGCACCCCTTCCTTCAGTCATAGCAACTGCATCACTCAGCTTGATGTCATCCACAAACTTGCTGAGGATATACTCAATCCCACCATCTATGTCATTAGTAAAGACCTATAGTCTTTATTAATTTATTAATCTTTAGATCTATAGTCTCTTGGTGAATGCAATTCTGGAGACATCATCATGTATTAATTTTCCTGTGGAAAATCATGTCAGCTTCCATACAATCAGTAGTCATAGTCTCAAGTGTGGACTAATTTTAGGCATAGGCAACTTAGGGAGCTGACTAGGACAGCAGACTGGCAGGGACACAGCTCATTCCTTGTCTTGCATCTGAGGCAACATGTCACTGGTCAGTGGGAGAGAACAGAAGGAAGAGTGTGATGGTGCAGTGAACTGCAGAGAACATGTATGAGTTTGGGCTACAGTTGAACTGGTGCAGCTGAGAAGGCAGAAGGAGAGCAGAAATAGAAGGATCACATAACAACCACTTCCAGTGCCTACTTGTCCAGCACCAGGTTAAAGTCCTTCACTTCAAAGTTCCCTGCCATCCAATTTTGCCTACACTGGTGAGAGCTGCAGCTTTAGGTAGAGGGTGCAAGCCTAGAGGAGGTAGGATTTTATGGGGACTTGTTACCAAAAGCAGGGAGCATGGTTGCCACCTACTGTTCGTGGTAACTGAAACATCCTAAAAAGGTCACTCTGGAGTCCTGTGAGTGGACTGCAGAGTAGGTGATATTCCGCCATCCAAAAGGGTAGGAAAAAATGTGCCAACACATACTGTCTGGGCTAGCTATCTAGATATTTGGAGAGCATCTGTGGAAAGTAGCAACTATAATCACAATGTCTGTACATCGAAGCAGATAAATAAATCAGGATTCTTAATGCCTATTTTGGCAGCAATTTTGAAGCTAAAAGCCTATTGCTAAAGGAGATGAAGAAATTTGAAAAAGACAGGAAGCATCTAAAGGAAGTCTGAGGAAACCATAGTAAAAGTTACTGGGACATTTTTTCTCCACACACCCACATGCCAAAACTTCTGTTAGGCAGTTTAATTATTGCTCAGGCAGTTTAGCTTAACTCACCTAGTTGTAGTCCTAGTTTCACTTTCTGCAGCCAGAAAGAAGCAACAAAGCATGAGAGCCGAACCCATTTTCTTGTTTCCTCTCAAATGACCATGTGCTTCTTTCTGGTGAAGCTATTTTTAAAACATGGTCAGTCTTGACATATATCACCTGCTGTGCATAGAGGTACTTTAATCTGGAAATGAGAGGGCAAGTCTAATACTTTGTAAGGTTAACTGCTGCAAGATTAATTCTATAATGACACAGAGACAGCTCTACTGTCTCATTTACTCATTCCATTGACCTGCATTCCCCAGCCTCCACCAAATGGCTCTGTGAAGGTTCCGCCTTTCTGGCCACAATTACTACCTGCAGCAGATAAGAATAAACCCTGGACATTCTTCTCCTTGTCTCTCCCCAAGAACAGTTTATCAAGAAGTCCAGCTTCTCCAGAAAAACAGTGAAAGATGAATCTGTCCCGCGCTTGTAGTCCTCCTCTCTCTCTTTCCCCTTTTCAAGGAGACATAACCAGTCTATGAGGAAACTATGCCTTTGTGATTTAACCTAGTTATTTCTTTTAGCGGACTTGTTTACCCACTAGAATTTAAACTTTTATCATTAAACAGCAGAATTTGAACTCTTAGGATTGATTGATGGTTGCCAATTTGAGATAACTCAAAGAATTTTGCATTTCAGAAACTGCCAGATGTTCCATCTTAGGTTAAACCAACTCCTCTAAGGCAGCAGAAGTTGCAAAGTGCATATACCTATGCAGTTGTGAATACTTTGGTGTGAGTGGGTTGGTGCATTATATGAACAGCCAGGGGTGAGTAAGCTTTAAATCAACTCTGCTAAATGAAGAGAGGAATACCAAAAGGGTTTTCAAATCCACTTTTCATACTGGCATCCAACGTATCCTTTTGGTCTAACCACCCAATGGAATTCTAGGTCGTAGTCCAATGGGATTCTTGTAGTTTTCTGTCAGTAATTCCACTGTGATTCAGCTATTTGATTAAATTTTGCTGCAAAAATTTAAAAAAAAAAAAAAAAAGTTGCCTTATTAAAAAAAAAATACCACAGCTCTGAAAGCTGTTACAGATTTTTGTGTGTTGAAATTAAAATGAAATTCATTTCCTTTTTGCATCTGAATTGAAAGTTCAAGTTTACATTTATAAAGAAAAGAACACAGATGCTTCATCCCTGAGTTGCAAATGACAACCAAGCAATATAAGCTCAGAGAAATATTTAAAAATGGAAATATTACAAACTTAGTCATTAATTAAGGAATCTTATTCAGAATTTCATCAGTTTAGTTCATTTCCTTAGTACTTTGAATTCAAGGCATTTACTAGTACCTCCTAGGAGAAGTATGTTGTACCAGCAGCTTTCAAACTGTGGTCTTTGCAGCACCAGTACTCTGCAAAGCCAAGGCAATTACTCAGTTGTACCATTTGTTTTAGTATACTTAATCTTAGTCATTTAAGGTACATTTAAAATGAAACAAGTCTGGTCTCCTTACTACAGAAATAGTCTAGTATAAAGTAAGATTAATCTCCTTGCTCTAGTGTACAATACACTACTGACCTTGGCTTCCTCTGATGAGTCAAAAACATGAAAAAAACCCAATAAGTACTCAGAACTCAGCAAGATGAGGATCTTTATCTCTTCCAAATCATACACGATTTAGAACAGTTGTTCCCAATTTGCAGTCAGTGGTGTGCAAAGAACACACCAGGCATATGGTGTGGCTTCCTTTCCTTCTACCCATTAAATGACAGTAAGGAATAGAGAAAATACTTTCCCAATATTATTTTTCCATATAAACACATGCTGTCATTGCCATAGGTTTGTTGTTTAACTGGAGAAGGATGTGGTCTGCAAGCCACATTCCCCTTTAAGTACAATCCATTATGTAGAAGTATTCAAACTCTGATGCATGTTATATCATGTAGCACGATAGAAAAGCTGTAAGGGTATTCTTATATCAATGAGATCAGCTGAGCACTGTTTGTGTATTGTAACTCCCACTGATTTCATGTAGACTTTGACATTTGCAAAGAATGCAAAGTGGATAGCTAGCATGCAGGAGGGTCTCCTCAAGTATCCTCAATAAGGAAACAGCAGATCACAGTAACATTGCTTGATCCTGCTACATTTTGGTTTGTGGATATTGGAGAGCCTCATTTTGGATATCATTGTGGATAGAGAGCCTCATTTCTTTCTTTCCTTTACCTTTTCTAAGCTCAAAAATGTTTCAGTTTGAAAGGAGAAGCACAGGTGCTGTCTGTAGTAGAACAATAGATGGCTAGAACATTTTGTAAAGTAGAATTAAAAATGACACCACTTTCTCAGGAACCATTTAATGGACCTAACTTAATTTAAACAAAAGTGTAGCTTTATGAGAAAACAATCCATCCACTTTAATAAGTGGATTATTAAACCGAAGATTACTATTACTCATTGTTTATTAGTTCTGCATACTGTGCACAACACAGTGAGTGTGAACATGGCACAGAGAGGTATTCTGTCAGCAAGTTTGGTATAATTCGTGCGTTACAGCTGCCATTTGATTGAGCACCACAGTTTTTATTATAATCAACGTGTGATTGAGAATATGTAGTCAGAAACTTTTTTGAAATTGAATTTATGTTACAACCACCTTGAGATTTACAGGTTTATCTAGAACAAGAACCACCTATTAGGCTTAGGAACTTGGTACCAGATTTAGTGTTCTTGTAAGAGTCTGCTTAAGCAGCACGGGATCTGAAACTTTATAGAAACTCTTGGTCCAATGAAAGTTTTCGTGGGCATCCATGAGTAATCAGTAGTAGAAGTGCTGACTGTCTTAGTTTACCCTTGTTTTAAGACGATTGTATGGGCACCTATTGTATATACCCTGGTTTAAGACTATACAAAGAGAAAAAAACATGACATAATTAAGTCAAGAATGTCTAGAAAATAAAGAAAGTAGTTCCGGAGAAAGTTATTTACTGGCAATGTCTTTGCACAGCATTTCTCCAAGCTTTCATTTTCATACAAAGCATCCTTACTTAAGTAAAGGCACTACGTGGCATGTATTCAATATGTTAAAAAAGTCTGAATTTTTCTGTGTGTAGACAGGTATTAAGAGAAAAAATAATGCTATACTGCCTAACAGGCAATTTACCAAGGGCGAGAGCGGTGAAGTGGTACAACTTTCAGAAGATTAGAAATATCTATATGTATCTTAGTGGCAGGATTATTAAATTCCACCACTTTATGGGCAAGTTTTGGGAAATGTTTCAACTGGTCAGTTTTGTTGGCTAGATACTATGCTAATGAGTGCCCTATTTAATACTTACTCAGCACATAAATTAATTAGATCAGGGGTTTGATTTCCTCATGCCAATACATGAATGCCACAGGCCTACTTTTATGTGTCAAAACCCTATTTCTATGCAGATCTATTACTCAGTCCATGATACATTGCCTTCTAAACTCTTCAGTGGCTGCAACTGCCCAACACATGTAGTTCACAGATCTGTCTTTCCAGCTGGGGCCCTCCTCAGCTCCTCCCTGTCTACTTGCCTGAACTCACTTTATTTTACTTTTTCCCACAGTGTTGCCTTTGTGGTCAGTCTCTTTTCCTCCATGAGTTTGAACTGCTGTGACCCCGTATATACCTCACCCAGTCCTTATCACCACATCTTTTCCTTCTTTCTTCTTAGACACTAACTTAGAACATTATCTTCCATTTTGTCTGTAGGAACTGGGTTAAATGGACCAGCTCAGGGTATTGCTCTCTTGTACAATTGCAGTGTTGATTCTGGAATGAGTTAAATTCCCCAGCATAACTAGCCTGAAGGTGGCTTCACATTAGTGCTGCTGTAATACCTATTTAGAGAAATCCTCCCTGTTGATAAATGCCTCACTCTAATTAATATATTTCGTTCTTTTAGAATTTTCTCTTTGTTTTGTTTTGTTTTGTTTTGTCTTCTTGCAAGAGCTGGTGTCATTATAACACAAATATCAATGAAGGTAATCACTTTTACAGTACATTTTGTTTTTAAGCTGAAGAACTGAGCTCTAGGAGCCTCGCTTTTCAAATGCTTCATTCATAGTAGTTTTCTACACTCACAGGTAAATGGTGCAGTGTTTTATAACTGTTATTCCAAGTACAACTCTTTTCTGGGAACTTATCTGAAGGAATTTTCTTCAGATGGCCATAGGTGTTTTAGTGAGTCTAAGCATTAATATGATCTTAAGAGGACCTTAAAAATACAAGTGAACTTTAAGTAGACTGCAAACACATTGAACAACTTTGAAAGTGCATGATGCATTCTCCAACCATTAATCAGCTTATCCTTCCATAGCCTTTAGGAGAGTAATAATAATCAGAATAATCCATTATGTCAAACTGCTAAATTCTCTTTCCTTAAAAAGGTTTTTTTGATCTCTGCTGCCAGATTCTGACTTTATTTGCACTAATATCTCTCTGAAGAACTTCACTTGAGTCAGAAGATTTACTGTGGATTTACACCACTTGAAATTAGAAAAATGTTTACAAATGTATTGGAGACATCATATATTTTTCCTGGTTTCAGGATATAATTTAATCTATTCAGCTGTAAGCTTTTAGATTTGTTTTGTATGTGGGTTTTTTGGACAGAATTGGAAGTGTACTGCAATTGCTTTCCTTGAAATGTTACTCTTCTGTGGATTTATTCAAACTCCAAATAATCAAATCATAAGAAGATCTTTTTGGAGAGCATGTTTAAACCAGACAGTTTTTCTGTCCCCAAATTTTGTGGAAGCATTTCAAAATGTTCCTTTTTTTTTTTTTGTTGTACATAATGGAGATGGACTGCAAATTATGCTTTTTTGGTAAAATGGTTAAATGACTGATTTTTTCAAGTATTTTTCGTATGCAGTTTCAATAAGGCTAACGTTAAACAGAGCTAAATTTTTTTAATGTGAAAAATTGGCACACATTTTTATATTGATGTCAGTTGGATGCTTTATATTACAGGATAAAGGAATACTCACAGACACTGTGACAGTACAGAGCACTTTCACATCACTGCCTGTTGCATCCTGTTCAGATGGTTTCTGCAGCAGAAACATGGGGGTAAGAAGGGAAAATGGTGAATGTTTTTTTGAATGTGATTCCTCACAATCTTGGCAAATGGCTTTCTGTCCTCCCTGTGGTAACAACCAGTGATTTGGAGGTTGCTTATTCACAGGTATAATTGTCTTGGGACTGTTTTAAAACCAGAAAGGATGGGGAGAAAAAGAAGCGTTCAGGGATACAAAACACTTTGTGCAACGTTCCCTGGAGTAATTAGTCACTCAGCGAGACAGTCTGTACTGCAGAGCAGCATTTTGTCTTGAGTGAATTTGTAAAGCAGAAAATATATGTTGATGAAGAGACCACTGCTGAATTTAATATTCTCAAAATTAGAAATCTGCACCTGCCAATGAAGAAGTATGAGTACTCTGGCAAGATATAACCGCAGGCAAACCTACATGGCTGGCTGCAGATAGCCTTGAATACCACACTTGCATTCCCCTGGCCAGAAGCAAGCCAGCTGCGGTAGGGAAGTCATGCAACCTTCTTGCAGGAGGCATGTTAAATCAAATGCAGTGCTTTGCTAACATGACTGTACAGCTTCTGGACCAGAGGTTTTTTTATTGTTTTTATGTTTGGGGTTTTTCACACTTGCTTTGTTGGGTGCGTAGGCAGATAAACTTGACTCTGCCTGGACATGTCCCCGTAGCATGACTGAAATGAGGCAGAAGTCCTGTGGGAAAAAAGGATGTGATCATTTAACTTAAGCCTGTATTATAATTGCATGCATAAAAGGCCAAATTAATGTTGTGCAGGCAACTTTAATATTGGCATTCTCCAGCTTTTTTGAAAGGATGATGTCGCAATTTTAATAAAGCTCTTTTAATATCTTGTGTGTGTGTATAATCTCACACACCTATGTAACTGAATGTTCCTTTTATCTCTTTAATTGTCTAATGTTTTAAAAATTCCTCTTAAAATTTTGGCTTTACTATGAGTTTGAATCAATGGTCCAAGGAATACCATTAATTATGTGTTATGTAAAAAAAACCTTACTCCCATCTGTCGACTTTAAATGAGATGCTTGACAATATCAGAGATTGTCCTTTGATTCTTGATTTTGGAGTAAAGATGAAAGAGGAAGGCCTGCTTTCACAACTGACTGCTAGTCATTAATTTGTAGAATTGTAACATTCCTGTTCTTTCCTAAGAAAATATCCTTTTTTTTTTTTCCCTACTCCTCCCAGTAATTATCATTACCTAGTCCAAACTCTGTTGTGTCGGTTACTGTTTCAAGATAATGGCATGGATGAAACTGAACTTGCTACTCTGGATGATGTCATACTATTGTTTTATATTATGCATTGATAATATTTGCATTATTATTTTGTACTCATTTTAAAGCAGCCAGATTGTTTACTTTTAGAACACATAATTTAAACGGTTGCAAGAAGAATTTTTTCTTGATGTTTCAAACCATTTTTATAAGTAGTTACGATTTTTAGAGTCCCATTAATATCCCTATCAATGCTTCAGATCGCTCTCTTTGTTGTATTTTCTTTAGAACTGGCAACATAGAATTTCAAATCCCCTTATATTTCAAATTCAATTAAAATTCAAAAATTTCAAATCTTGTTTGTTGAATCCTTTCTGAAGTCCTAGTAAGCTTCTCTGTGCTATGCAGTGCAGCAGAATATGAATCACTTGCAAATTTGTTCAATTCTCCTTCACACTGTTATTAAATGTGTAAAGTATTCGTCACAGCATTCAACTCCAGAATATCTATTTTGAATAAGCAGTTCATAATATTAATTCTTAATATATGCTAGACATTCATGAAACATTCATGAAAAGGTCCTAGTGAGGTTATTCTTTACAAAAAGGTACCATAAGAAAAAAAAACAGGAACATCTGTCCAAGAATGTGAAATAAACACAGAGATGGAAAACAGTGGAACAGAATGAAATGCTGCTTGACAGTGGCAGGCATGCAAAGTACAATGGAGTCCTGCAGAGCTTTTAAAATGATGATAAGAAGTGTAAAGCTGAGGGTATAACCAAAATATTAAAATAAGGTGAATAACAGACAAGAGAAATTCAATACCTTAAGCAATATTCACTATTAGCCACCTTCATCTAGCATTACATATGTTTGTTAAAGATGGAAAGAAGAACTAAACTGAATGCAGCTTTACCTTTCATTATTTGATCATATTTAATTTAGTAGTCTCCCATTATAGCCAAGCCTTTCTGTATCTTTATTTTTGTTCTTGCTCAGCCCCATTAACAGTGCCAGATTTGCAGTAGCAGAGAGGGGGGGAAGGCAGAGCTGGGCTTGTAACCTTTCATTAGCACCGTGAGGACCATCCATCTTAGTACATACCTTTTAGAATATCCATTAGCATTATTCTAAAAATTATTATTTGGGTATATATACAATACAGTCTTCTACATACCAATGCAATGCACATGGAGATTTTTACTTAAATTATCTGATTTCTGAAAGAAATGTGACATATTTTATTCTTTAATCTAACCCAGAATTTTTGCTATTAGTATTTTTAACCGATTGCTTCAATGCTAGCATTAGTTTGCTTAACACTTATTGTAAATATACAGAGAACGTAACAGGAATGGTACAGAATCTGGTCCTAGGACAAAAAATCCTATGAGTTAACGCATTAAACCGTGAAGAAAAATAGTTAAAATAGGGTCTGCACTTTTAATCAAGTAAATATCTCTTATGTGCTTTAAGGATTGTCAATCTGGCCCCTACTGCCCTGTCAAAATGTGTTCATTTCAGCAAAAAAATATACTACTTGAAAGGTCAGGTCACAGACAATTCAACTCAACAATCAGTAACGAGTGAACTTAAACAGTCATCAGATCCCAGCAAGCTGTCAGGGAAAAGGTTATCAGTCAAAGCACAGGAGTACACCATTGGTTTAGGGTGAAACTCTTTAGCAAATGACTTTTCCATTCTAAATGTTTTCTTAATTGTGTGGCGGTAATTACTCAAGGGGATGTTAAGACTGGAAAATATGACAACAGCAATTGAAATGTACAAGCAAGAATGAAAGAAGGGTATGAAAAACTCTTTCAGAGAGACATTCTTTCCTTCCTTACTAGTAAAGTTAGAGCAAAGTTTCATATTTAACTCCTTAAATGAATACACCAGATTTGGCCAGGGAAATAGCTGTAAGTAAGTTCATTCCTAAGTCTGAGAAGTAGTGGGCATATTCTAATTCACTTCAGTGACGATATTTTTCTTTCTACGAGTTTTTTAGCCATACCTATTTTAGATTATATGGTGTACTTATGTGATCTCAATAATTATGTGATTCTCAATAAGCTCAGGCAACTGAATTACCTGTGATAGGAGTACAGTCACTCTATGCTTCCTGGAGTCAATGGAGAATGAGGGGCCCTGCAAGGAACATCTCCCACTAAACCACCATAAATGCCCCAGTATATGTCTCTCTCTCTGTGAACTCTAAGGACTCTAGGGAAACTGGACTCCTAATTTAGGCATCTGCGTTAGATGGGACGAATCTTGGCTTAGGCCCCCAGTTTTGGTGCCTGAGTTGAACTGAATTTAGGTGTTTCAAGTACCCTAAATTAGTTTATATGAGTATTTCGCACTAAAGAAACTTAAGTTATGTAGGATATTTACCCTTTTAGTGGCTAAAAACTTGAACAAAAGAGTAATGGTATCCCTATATTAGAGGTGGGGAACTTGGTCAAAAAGACTGAAGGACTGATCAAAGACTCGAGAGAATTTCTCCCCTCTTCTTCTGAGGATTTCAATTCTTTGCCCAATGTCAGTCAAAACTGTAGATCAGAGGGAGAAGTCTGAGGCATGAACTTGAGACACTCCTGCCTACTTCTTTAAGCACAACATCAACCTCTAAGCTGTGGAGGGTAGAGCAATCATCATTTTTTTTCAGTGCTGGCAAACTTACTTTACATTTCCTGTTTGCAATGGAATATTTTAATCATAGTGGAAGGACTATGGCCATAATTCTTCCCATTAAGTTCTACTGTTAAATAAAAGCTACAGTTATTGTTGATGTGAATGAAAATCAGTTACTACAAAAAGCTATTACTTCATCAGCGGTAACATAAAAATAATTCTATCTTCAATATTTATATGAACATTGTTGAAGTAGATTACCGATCCTTTATTGAAAATTACTTGACTTATAATTCTGATTTACATTTATACAAATGTAAAAGGAACTAAGCTTCCAGCTATCTACCATGCACAGCACTTTTAGGGCTAATTTGTGTGTCTTGGTAATTGAGCTGTGTCAGCTGGTGCTTCAAAGCTCTCTGTGCCAGACTGAGGTGAACTGGAAGTCTTGTTTCCTCATCTCTGATGTGGCAGCTTCTGTGCCTGGCTGTTGTGCCTTACTACAGCTGGAACAAACCATATCATATCTTTCCAAAATAATAATATGTTTATTTACAGAATCCTTGGTTAATGGAGTGCATAACACGCAAGTTCCGACTTCAGATTTCTGAATGGAAAACAGAGTTAAAATGTAGTTCTGATAAAAACTTTCAGTCTCCTTTTATTTGGATGGCTATTTTTTTCAGCAATCTTTAGTTGTTTGGTATGTGGATGAGAAATTCTGCCTCACCTCTAGGTAAAATAAACGATTTAACAGAGTTTTCTCAATGAACTTCTAAGAAAAAAATAAAATGGAAGCTTCACTAATTCATCCAGTGAAAAAATACCTGTGTATTCTTGATAGTTTTGGTTCATTCCTCTCATCAGATGTACTGCAAATTTCTGGACTAGAGTATCTGAAATATTAAAAGCTGTTTTATTTGTTATTCCTTGAACAAAATCTATCTACTCTTAACGCCTGTAAAATCAATTTCCTTTTTAAGAATATATAACCACTGACCCCAAAAGTCCAGATACCCTCCCAGCTATGCAGGACTTTGAATATGAGGAAGTCCTAATTCCGAAGGAGAATAAAGGGTTCACTAAATGATCATTGCATAATATCATTGTGTATCAACCCTGAAGTATAAAATTAGAAGTAGAGCTACCTCTGCAAAAGGACCTGGGTATTACAATGTCTCCCTGTGCTTTTAAGCACAGGATATTCAACCTCAAAACCCCAGCTTGGCTCCTGACTGAACCACAAGAGCAGTTGCATTCTGCAGACGCTCGTGTTTCTACCACTGCTCGTCTGGAGCAGTTAGGTTCACAAAGGAGCCTCGGATATCACAGCATGGACTGGTTCTATACTTTAATAATTGATTATCTGTTAGACTTACAGTATCCAAGTTAGGCACCTTCTTCCTTTGTAGGGCATGTCACTCACATTGCAAAGCAGGGGATGCCTGAAAAACCCATGGACAGAAGATGCTTTTCTCACCTATGGGATTTAGGTGTCTCATGTAAGTTAGACTTAGTGGTTAAACATGATTTATCAATAATGTATACAGACACATAGGGTTCAGATATCATTTCAGAGTTTTACACAAACTATTATCCAGAACAGGGGCTAGAAATTAGCTTTTGCTTTTTGCCCAGTGAGTGTCCAAACACATAAGAGTTTGCCTTTATTCTTGCATCTGACGAAAACTTCATTGTTTCGTGCAAAATCGAATACCATCAAAAGAAGGAATGCACTCCATCACACTGTGTAGCCTGTTGTTTGGACTGTCTCCTAAGGTAAAAATGTTCAAATCACTTCAAGAAATATTTGAACTTATTCTCCCCCCAGGGAAGGTATGACAATTAGCAAGCAGTTGACTAAAAGCAGGAGCTTTTTCTACATTTTAAGCCATTCCAAGAGAGAAAAGACAGGAGAGGATTTAGGGCTATGAATCCTGATTAGGGAGGGACATATTCTTTCAGCCAGCCATGCAGACAGAACAAAACAAAGTTTTATTGTTATTCTTTAGGTTTGTTATTTGACAGCTAAGGTAACCTGCTGCTGGCTCTGATGCCTTTTCAGGTATCACTCTTAGACAATTAGCATCTTCTGCTTGTTGTCGGGGCAGTCCAGGGGCACGCTGAATACTGTGGGAGTTAGTGGGGTGCAGATGCTGTGAGTGATGGACGGGTCCTGCAGTGCTTTCCTGAGGATACTCTTGATCTTTTGTAGCTTCCTCCCACTTAAATGGAGTTCCCTCTTCTTGGAAAGAAATGCTATGGCTGTGTGAGGGGATGCCCCTGAAAATAACAACCTCGAACAGCAAGTGACTTCCCCACCCCTTCTTCCTTTACCTAACTTCAAATAACATATTTATGTGCAACATGCCTTTCCTGAGTTCAGAAATTTCTTGTGCTCCTGTCACTTTCTGATGGGTAAAGGGAGCAAGGACCTCTGAATGGAGCTCTCTGACCCTCACATAGCCTTCTGAACTGTATCATGATTGGGGTACGCCTGAGGCTTTCTCTTTTGCCTCCTGAATAGTACCAGTCTTTGTTGCCCTATCGGCCTGTGCTTGAATGATTCTTTTGGGTGAATGACGTATTCCTTGACATTATCCATGTTGGTTTCACAGAGAAGCATATTAAAATGACCTAGCCTTATTATTCACTTGATAGTCACTGATAAAACCCCTGTATTTACTAAATTCTATCACACTATGATACATGACAGCACACATTTATTATAAGCAATATGTTGGCTTTTAGAAAATGCTTTCTCTTTTCAAACAACAGAGCTTTACAGGGAAATACATGAATCTCTGCTTTTGCAGTTCTAAGTCAAAACTGGATAGAGCAATAAAGGAAAAGACAATGAATACAGAACTGGGGTATTGTTGGAAAGACAAGATCTAGCTAGGAAGAAGCATGAATAAGCTACATTTTATATATCAATGTTTAAAATCAAATTACTATGCATTGTATATCATCACACATACAAAAATGCTACCTTCCTTCAAAAAGTAACAGCTTGCATGATAGAGTTCTTGTTTGCTTAACTGGGATGGTACAGACACGTTTGGCATTTTGTAGTCTTAATACTCAATAAAAGTGTTATTTTAATGTAAAAGACATAAAATTTGTGTCATTTCCTATTTTTAAAAAAGGGAAAACCAAAAAAGCCACAAACATTGCCAAATTGACATTATAATAATTAAGCAGAAGACTTGAGAACCTTACATTCTACATAAAAACTTGGCCATGTGGGCTAAGCAGGTAACTTACAACAATTTACTCATGATTATACCATGAACCCTAAAAAGGGAAAAATGCACATAAACATAAAGGACTGAGTTTAATGAAGAGACAGGTAGTTCCTTTGGACAGATCTGTGGCTAGTGGAATGCATTCATATAGAAGATAGAGAAAATTAAGTGCCCATGACTGACATGACCTTTTTTATATGTCAAAAGGAAGAAGAGTACAGTTTTCAGTATGAATAGGATATGGGTGGTTAGTTCTCTTACCTGCCTTTGAGAAATGTCAGACTACGTGGCTTCCCTGTGAGAGGGAGAAGATAAAAACATTCTGAGGTGAATTATTTCTTATAATTAAGAGTCCGGGTCCATATATCATGATTTTAGTTATTACTGACAATCAATTTCTCTATAAAAGCGCATGTTATAACTCTAGATTAACTACATAATTATGTAACCACAAAGAGTACTACAATATAATGGCACACACATATATTATGAAGTTTAAAACTGAAATAATTCTTCATATCTCTCTCCTAAAAATTTTTCTTGCTACTTTCAGACAAAATGAACCAAACCACTACTGAACATTTGGGTATGTAAATATTTTATATCAGGAGGTGTTACTGAACAGTCATATGGTTGTACACTTAAAGTCTAATGCTTATTTTAGGGTCAAATAAAAGGATCATCATCATGCTTGGTGACATCAGCATAAGTATAGAGCCATAAGTTCAGTTAGAAACTGATATGCAGGCCTGGTATTTCTTATGACCCCCTTGTTTCTATTTACAATGGCAAATTCTCAGGGATCTACCAGTGATGCCCACTGGTGTTATCTGAATTCTCTCCTGAGTACTTTAAATAATTACTGAATAAAGGTGTGAATTTATCCAGGATGTCAGTTTCTTAACTAACCCAATAATTAAGTTAGTTCAATAAAGCAGCACTGAAATGATAGGAGATTCCAACTGCTACCACCACAAAGGGAAAAGCTTTGTGAAAACGGTGGCAACAAAACTGACTTACCATCTGAAAACTGTGAGAAACCTAAATGGCTCAATCTGTTTAGCTTTTAAATACTATCAAACAGTGATTTATTTTCAGAATTTAAATACCCTAGCTGTGAGAAACAATAGAATGGAAAAGATTTCTTTTCTATCCTAACAGAGATAACAAGAGATTGTGACTGGAAGTTAAAAAAAAAGGTGAATTTGTAATGAAAGCAATGAGCTGACTTTTATTTCAACAGTGATTAGACATTTTTTGTCTTTTCCTGTCTTCAAGTCAGGAATGGATACCTTTTTGAGCATTTGGAAATCAATGGTATCCTCAGTCTTAATTTCGATGAATTTATACATGAGTCCTCCATGCAGACATTGCTAGTGATGGTATGAGGCTGACATTCTGCTTGTAGGTCTCTCAGATATTTTCTGACAGCAGGGCTGACAGCAGTAAGGCTCCATTGAAAATTGTGGAACAGGGTGATTTTTAATGAGCAGTAACTGTTATGCCTGGTTTTCCACTCTAGTTCTCTTTCCCTCTTCAATCCATCCCTTTCTCACCCTAGTCCTTACAGTGTGTTTTGTATTAGTGTCTGCTCTTCAGCTATTTCACTTCTGTCACAGCAATCTTTCTGAGCTGGGCTTCATCTCGCTGCCCAGAATCTGTTCCATTTTCCTACTTTCCTCCTTCTCATCTCAGCTCATCCCAGTGGCCGTCCCACATCCCAGCTCTTTACTGAACTCTTTTGTCTCTCCATCTCTTACCCCACCAATTTTCCATACAGTGTTTTCTAAACTTATGTTAATAAATAACCAAGCACTTATATTCCTATCTCCCCTTCTTGTTCAGCCACAGTCATTCCCTTTCATTTCCTCTATTGCCTTCAAGGCTTAGATGCAGTTCTCAGTCTCAATGCTTTTTGTGACATATTTCTTCTCCCTGTGGAAAAGATTTTTCAGTCCTCATAGGGTAGTTTCTGTCTACTTGACAGGGTACCAGGGGCTTGGGCTTCCTGGTTTCCATTTGTGTGCTTGTGTCCATCCTCCATGCCTCTCAGCCCTGGACTGTGTACACTCAATCACTCTGTAGAGATAGAGCAAATGCAAGCTTGTCTCATGTGCAAGCCCCAAGGTGGCAGATTATGATAAATTCTTCTCTGATGATGGAACATGAACTTTCTGACCAGCATTACCATGAGCAGGGCCATGGCAATATGCCTCATAAGCATGAAGATACTATCTTTTAAAATGAAGATCTCTATTGAGAGTATGTAAATTCAAGGTCTTTTAACTCAGCAAAATTTGGGAGACCAAGAAAAAGAACTGTAGCTTTGAAAGCTTTTGAAGGTGAGGAATTAAGCCACGTGTATCTCCCCATTTCTCAGACCACTGCAGATTATAGGTAAAACAAGGCAGCATGAAATTATGCCAAACACTAAAAGCTCTTAATGGACCACTTGGATAGAGTCCGAATACAATGCAGTTCAGGCACATTCATTTTCATAGTCAGGCCATATGAAGATGGTTACAAGGTTTTGACAGCTCTTTTCTTGCTGGGAGTATCCCCAGTTTTGAGGGAATCCCTTTCTGGAAAGATGTGACCTCTCTTTACCTCCATTACAGCAGGTGAATAGGTTACAAACTCTCTCAAAGTTGCGAGATTGTTTTCAGCTAAATCCTAACACAACCATTTTTGCACTTTTTTAATGTTTATTTTTTGAAATCCATCCCTGCATACAAGCCATTTCCTTCTCTAACTTGGCACCATACCAAAACCACTTTCTTCTTAGTTGATTCTTCTAAACGTCTTAATGGCTGTGTCAGCTTCCTGTAATTGTTCCTCCAGTATAGGATTTCCTCTATCCCCTCCTACTAGCTTAGGCAACGTCCTTCTGGTTTATGCTTTAAAATGCTTGGACATGAGATACAGAGAAAAAGAAGAGACCAGTACATATATAATGCAGATAGTCTTAAAAATAAATGGGAAAAACAGAGACCTGAACTATTTTATACTTGCTTGGTTTGCTCAGGACCTGCGAGCAATCTGTTGCCTTTAAACAGTTGCTTTATAATGACGTCTCAGGAAAAGGAAAAGGAAGCATGAGAACATTGATGAGTAACCAAAAATAAGATAGTGATGTAAAGAATAAAGAGGTTAGTCAGACTATTGTAATGTCCATTATTATTTAGCATTTAGGCAGCACTTTGCAAACATGATTTAACTCTCACGACCTTCATACTGGCTCTCACCGTAAGAACTGAGTATCGTTTTCACTCTATAGTGGTGGTAACATAAGAACAAAGTCTCCAACAACATGAACATCACTAGTCTTAGTTCCAATCATCATGTCAGTAGCAAATTTGACTCAAAGGCTAAAGCCATACAAAGTGTCTACAGCAGAAATTCTGCAGATCCTAACTTACATTCTGATCTCTTGATGCGTCCCCCTTTGTTCAGGATTTCACAGGCTAACAGAAATACATTGCATTTTGTATAAGAAACTGGTCCTCACAGGGATATAGATCATAAAAATATTACATCATCCTAGAAAAGTGACGAGTTTGCTGAACATCAGTATATCTGAAAAATATCTAAGAGAGTTCTATTGCCTCAGCATACAGCCCTTTGAAAGAGTTACACAAATGATTAGTTCAACAGAAAGAGCTAGCAACCAACACAGTGGTCTTTCTGTGCTAGGTGGGATGCCATGTTTCATAGAGTGATCCAATCTCTTTGCCCAAGATTACTGACTACTTTGCACCTGCTGACTCCTCTCCTTTGCTGAGGATACCAGTGTTGCTTATAATGTGGAAAACACAACCTACCTTCCAGCACCTCCACATCTCCCATCAATTAGTTAGTGGATTGTACACACATGGAAGTCACTTCGCTGTGTGTGCAGGTTCTTAAGCTTAGAGTTTCATTTCTGAAACCTGTACGAAAATGCCATCTGGATCTAAAGACTCCCAAAGCATAAAGTGCTTGAAGTTTTTGCGAGAATGGTCTTGTTGGTAATACTGGGACAGTAGACACCTGAGCCTTGCTGAGACCCACAGACTGCATGCTCTTCAATCTATCCACCTACGTGTCCAAATTATGAGGGTTTTTTCTGAAGAGGCCTCTCTGGCCTTGCATAAGCAGTTGGAGGGACAGTGATGCTCTTTGCATCCCCATCCAGGAACCAGGCAATTAGAAAACTCAAGTGGGTTGTGGGACACTTGAATTCACAGCTTTCTTCTTGAGGGGATGTACATGTTCAAGCAGTAAAACCGGTGTTCCAGACACACGGACAGGATGTCTTAGAAAGCAGGAAGCTTCTGCTAAAGCTCTCCTCTCTCACAGTGAATAATCAAAAAAGAGGTAGAGTCCAGTATCCCATCAATCAAATAAGTAATTGTTAACAGTATCTATGACTCTTAACTGGCTTATCCAAGCCCACTTGTGCTTAAGTCTTATCCAAGATTTTCCGTCTTTTTTCCTTGCTTTTCTTCTGGGAATTTAAGTATCTCATCATATAAGTAAATTTTAGTGTCAAGTGAGTCAAGTCTCAGCTGTATGCATGGAAACAGAAGGAAATGAATGTCAGTTGTGTGAATTTGTCTAACTACAGAGTATGGCAAAAAGTTAAGTAATTAAAAAGACAAACACGGTTGCTTTCACTTTTAAATACACAAGATAAGATAATATGTGAAGCTGTTGAATGATAACTCCTGAATTTTCATTATAGGAAAAAACAAACTATGCAACCTGAGCTTTATATCATGTGCTGTATTCTTATGATTTTAACTCTGAATGGAAGAGAGAAAGACAGGATGGTTCATGATCTGATGATCCTCCATTGACCACACAAATACAACTTTTTAAAGGAGAAGGAAACAGCATGCCTAAGTGCTTAAATGGTGAAACAAACTCTTACACAGTACATTTTGCTTGAAAATGTGTAAGTGAAATCTGCCTGGAGGATGAGAAATTCAGGTGTGAAATGGGTGCGGCTACAGTTGCAAATTTAATAAGACGTGAATTTGTTTTTTCCTTCAGTGCGTAGTATTGACATGCCTGTGGCTGCAGGCACATAAGAGACTGAATATAATTGAGGTGCTGGCAGCAGACAGAAAACTGTAGTATATTAAACATATCTATGTAATTAATACACTCTTGATTATAACTTTTTTTAAAAAGTACTGGTGAATCTCAGGTTTCTGGAAGAGAGAATAAATATCTTATTTAATTGTATTTTGTTCCATTACAAATACTTCACACACCATCAGCAAACTCAGCACCTTCAGTAGTGTAGTAAGTACTGTGACACAGTCAGATATGGTTTGTTTTCTCTCTCCTGACTAGAGGAGGAATTCTGTTCTTAGTGCAGTGTTTTGTTTTCTTGGTCTGTTTTTAAAAATCCATGATGCTCTGAAATGCCTCTGTGGGTATCACCCACTGCCATGAATCATGCTCAGAAGGTCAGCTGGAATTGTAGATGACAGTCCTTAATTCAGACCATGACTAAGCCTTTTAGCTGTACTAGCACCAAATGGCTGAGTGCTTTGCATAGAGGGACTTAAGGCAAGGTGAATAAAAGGATGGAGATATCTAAATCTGAGACCTGAATTTCCTACTCTGCTGTCAGCTGATATAGGAGAAGGAAACATACTGTCATGGTGAGAAATGACAACTGTGTTGAAAGGGCAGGTTACTTAGGTTTCCTTCTCTACAATCAGGTATTTCCTGTTGTATTTCTCTGAACTTTTGTCGAATATCCATCTGAATTAAAATCTCAGTTCCTGAATTGTTTAGGTAGAAATGAACAATATAGCCAGTCGCAGCCATTAGTTATTCATTGGGTAAGCCTTTCCTTTAATCTCTGATCTTCCAGTTTGCAATTTTACCTTATTGTTGCTCAAGATCATGAACCCACACTTTATGTGTATTACTATGTGAAAGGATCTGTCTCTCTATGACTCAAAGAATAATCAAGGATTCTACATAAAATTGACTAATCTGAATGACAAAATACACTAAGTTGAACAAAAGCATTGGTCAAAGATACCCTATAACCTTGAGGACAGAACCTTCATTAGTGGGTCAGAAGGGCAGGGTTCAAATCTCTGTTCATGCACGTGAATATAAAGGGAAACTCGTTTTCAGCTGAGTGCTGGGGACAGGCAAAACCCTGGCAGAGCTTTGGCAGGGTATCTCACAAGTCATGGCTATGGATTTTAAAAGACAAAAAAATGGCCATTCTCTATGTGCCTTGGTAAGGGCGAGTACAGGAATCTCTCTTATGTTTTTGTCACCAGTTCATCTAGACAGCTCTTTACTCAGTACACTGGTTTCTCTGATCCTCATCACACCGGAAGGGGAATCCTTTGTGACCCACAGCTGCTGGTTCTACATCAGACAGGAAGTCAACAAGGTAGGTATTGCTGCAAGGAGCAAGGCCCTACTTTTGTAGAGAGCCTAAACATTGAACTTCAACTTGACTTAATACTTCAAAGAGGTTAGTGCAGAGAGCAAGACATCTTGTTTCTGTGCCTTTTATTTATATTCCTGCTGTATACCCGGGCTTTATGTAGTGTTTTTTCAGTATGGTAACAGTAATGAATGATGCATTGTGACCAGCTCTATTATCAGATAACTGTTGCAACTGTGAAATCAGGTAAGCATACTGAAGGAAACCACTATGGGCACTGCTGCCTTGGACACTCACATACCTTAAGCATGTAAGATCAAGCAAAAGTCCTCTAAAAAGTCTTTTAAAAAGGATGGATAAAGTCTAGTCAGCCTCCAGAAAGAGGAAATTCACAGCCTTCTGACACGGTCCATTTACCTTTCCTTTCACTCCCTTTGTGGCTGAATACCTTCAGAGTTTCTCTGAGGAAATGAGCTTTAAGAGCAATTCTGTTATCATCTGTGCATGGTGGCAAAGAGGTCATTAACTTTTATCCCAACCAGGAGACATGAATTTAACAATCTGCTTTTCCTTCAGTTACAGACTCAGATATTCTTTGAATGGCCAAATCTCTAGACACTGATGGCTTGCTAATTGTAAGAAACTATTGGCTTGAGGAGGGAGGAGAAAGAGACAAACTAAACTGAGAGCCCAAGCAATGGGCAGATCTTGATGGTATCTCAGGAGCCTTAACATCATGACCACAGATCCCACAATTCGTATTTAGCAAACCAAATTCCCATCTTCCTGCCACTTCATCATGATCTCTGCACAACAGTAAGTGTGGAAGTTCCTCAGGTAGTGGATGATTGTACAAGGACAAGAGGGAAACGGTTAATATGCAAGAAATAGGTACTAAAACCATTTTGATGTATCACAGAGGATGGAAATTCTTCAGTGAAAAGGGTTGAAAAAGAGTCAATGATTAAACCATCGCATTGTGCCTTTGGCCACCCTTTATAAAATATCTGACAGGAACAGGTATCCTCAGTCCTTTCTTCTTCCTATCATTTTATTATCTGTCAAACAGAATGCATTTTTTTAATTAGGCATGATTCAGCCCAATACGGAGGCAAGGGTAAATAACACAGGTGATAGCAATGACGCTAATCACCTCCTTAAATTGGGTGTGTCCCAGACTTTGTTGCTAATCTTGCAGTCACAGATTTAGCAGTTGCTTGAAGCTCATGATGGCAGGTTCTTCAAGGCAAGAATTGCTTTTTACTATGTATTTATGTAGTAGATGTATTTATGATATAATGGGCCCCAATTTCTTTTGGCACCTCCAACTGCCTTCATAACATAAATCTTAGTTATAATAATAAGCTTTTGGGACAGGAGCCAAAGGATTTCTTTGTGTGTGAGGGTTTCTGCATATGCCCCAGTGTACTGGTCCCCAGTTCTAATTGTGGCCTTTGAACTCATTTGTACTGAGATGCAGTTGAAAGTCAGAATAACATGACCATTAATAATAATAGCAGTGCGAGGACAGAGCGCTGCATGGTAGAGAACACACAAGAGGGCTGCATGGGTTTAGATCTGTGTTATGATAATGAAGCCTGGGTGCCGAGAGCTATGATTTCTACTTACATACACTGAGTTTCAGCCAAGTCAGAGTTCTAGGGAAAATTAACTCTTGCTGGAAATTTCTTGAAGTGTTTTTGGTACCAGTCCAGATACATAAAGCAAGTTTTAAAAAGGTAATTAAAATCTGTGGGTCCATGACAGAAGCATGAGGGATTTGGGAAAATGAGATGCGGGGCAGTACAGGGGAGAAGTCTGGGGATGCACTGGCTTTGGAGATATGAGCATGTAGGGCAGCACACAGGTTTTATGTTTTTATTATACATGTTGTAAGTGTTTATTTTTCTTCTTCCAAAATTCACACCTCAGTCTAAGTTAAGGCCATCTCCATTTAAGCCACTATGGCAGGTCTATAGAAACCATAGCACTGGCAGGATTACTCAAGGAACATGTTCATCCATTGCTTACTCCATCTGTTCAAACAGAAGAAGTGAGCTGTCAGTGCGCTGACCCACACACACTGCCTGCAGGTGGCTGTGGAGCAATGGCAGACAGCACTGGCATGTTTCCTTCCCTTGAGCTCCCCCATATTTTGTAGATAAAATCTTGGTGCTGCTGCTGTGGCATAATGGAAAAGAAGAGTATTCCTTTCCCATGTTTTCCTTTATGTCAAAATTTAGCTGTGGTTTATCCTTTTTATTGCCATAATGCTCTGTGGAACCACTGAGCTTTCTGCAGAGATGCAAACCCTACATCTCTGTTGCTAAATGAGACAGGAACAATTTTCTGACCCTGAGAGCAGGCAGTCCAGCCTAGCCACTGTTACGTTACATGGTGTTTGGCCTCCTATGAACCTTGAAAGGTAAAATTCTAGGGCTAAAAGTATTTTCTGGGATTTTTTTTTCGGTACAAAGCATCTGAAAAAAACTGGGTATTATGCTGGGGTCTCATCAGAATGATGTTTTCGTATATGTTTTCATGCATTGCTTGCTGTAGGGTACAGCATGAGGAATGTTTGGAGTCACAAAGCTGGGACGATGTTGGAAGACTGTTGAGGCTGGAGGGAACAAAACCTGGTGCCATGGTGTCTATACTGCCTATTGGAATTGATCCCTTCAAGGGCTATCCCTCCAGCCAGGCTTAGGCACTGCTTCCCAAAGAACTGGCATCAGCCAAAGCAGCCTGGAAGCATGCTAGCAATTAAACAGTGTAGATGATCAACAGGTGAGTGCTCAAGCTTGTTTCTTGCCCTGCTTTTATTGAGCAGTATGGAAAGAGCTGAAATATCCACACACCCTAGGATTAGGTTGCCAGGGGAACTGCAAACATTGGACTTAATTGACTGGGACACTTGACAGCACATTGTCTTAATGCTATTATGCAATACTGTTTTTCACTAAACATAGGGGTCAGTCTTCATATGTGGGGGTGGGTTAAGATGAAGAGCTTGAGAGGCACATTGTAGCCATAAATACCCAGGCTTTTGGCAAAGTCTGAATAGACTGCACTATCACTCCTTTGCTCAGACAGATGCCTTGCTCTTCTCAAGCAAGGTCACCTTATCTCTCTTACTCCCTTGATCCAGGAGCCAGTCTGTCTTTGGTGCAACTTTACTGCTGTTTCTGTTCCCTCTCTCACATGGAAAAGCTCTTTTTAAAGCAGTCAGGAGGAAAAAAGAGAATGTCTTGGCTTCCTGCCGTACGCCTTGTTTATGGAGGCTAATATGATATAGAGCTTGGGAAGTGTGGGACAAAGAGCAGTGATCTTGCACTTGTCAAGTCTTGCCCTCGGTGTTCTGTGCTGACCCTGCAGGATCACCAGTGTGGTCTTTTTTCAGCTGCTCAATACATGAGGTACTTCTGTACCCAATATGGCCTTTTTCACTCCTCCTGTACTAAGGTGTAACTGAGTGCAAGAGCATAAAAGGATTTTCAGCTCGCCTGATGCTTAAAAGCTGTGCATACTCTGAGGGATTGTGTGCATGCCTTTTTGCCTACATGAGTCAAGTTGGTCTTTTCCTCATGCTTCTGCCCATATTTTCAGCAACCTATCTAACTAAATTTAATTTAAAAATCTCTTTTAGTTGAGATCACACGATCTTGCTGTACTTTTCTGTGATTATCAGTTTCTGATCCTCTCCGTACCTAACCTTTTTTCCTGATTTTGGGGCAGAGGGAGTGGCTCAAATGGTTAATATGACCTGAAGCACTTTTTCACAGGCACATCCCTTCGAACCCTATGCCTCCTAATGCATTACAAAGTTAAAAAAAAATAACCAAAAACCAAAAAAACCCAACAACAACAAAAACCTACAAACCAAAAACAAAACCCCAAACCACAACCAAAAAAACAGGCTTGACTAGAAATGAACTTTCCCAACTCACTTTTACAATTTAAATCATGAACCAAAGTTATTTGTGGAACACGCAAGAAAATCTTTGTTTTGTGATAGCTGTGCTTCTGTGCTGCTACTAGTATGACCATTTTCAATGGAAGTGCCTCATTTTGGGAGGTGAATGAGACAGATTTAACAGATGGATGGAGAAGATGACAATTACTCATGCTTCTTAATCTTTACAATAAAGGAAAGGATGGGAAAATTTGGTATATATGCCCTTCCATGCCCACATACTAGCAATGCAGTGTGGGAAGACTGGAACTGCATATCTTTTCCACTGTTTTTAATGAACTTTAACCTACCTGGCATGCTCCAAAGCACAACCAGGAACTTTGAACTGAAGAATAGCAGAGGGAGAAATCATCAGGTAAAACTTGATCCTCCCTCTCAATGCATCAGTAACAAAATTTCAAAATCTCTGACAAGACCTACAATTTAGCTGCAGGACTTAATACTGGAAGATTGATGTGTTTACTGTAATGGCAGCAAATTGACTATCCAGAAAGAGCTGTATATCTTTGCAGCACAGGAAGTGTCTGTGTCTGAGGGAGATAGAGGCAAGTTGTATCTAAAGGCAGATAATCAAAACAAAATGATCACATTGAAACCATAAGAAATAATTAGAGAAATAGATTGGGGCAAAAGAGAGAAGGAAGTATACAGGCTACTTTGAGCCTCACCCTTTTTGTTTGTATTGACCTGAAATTGTGGTCTAATTTTAGACAATGACATAGTCTTCTTGAGCCAAGAGAAAACTCTAAGAGAACAATTTTTCTTGCTACAGGTTTTTACTGAATGGAAATTCTCTGTTAGTGACAAGTAATGTGGTTTAAAGTGGAAAAAAAAAAAAAAAAAGCAAGAGTATTTCAGAAGCCTCTGCTACAAATTGCCTTTAATTTGAACTAGAAAATATTGACAATTGAGGGAGTAAAAATTCATACTAATCATTGACATTCTTTTCTATCTGCATCTGTAGACATCGTTCAAGATGAGATAGTTGCTGACTTCTACATGCAATTATTGATATGTTATTTACAGATTTGTACATACATAAGAGACAGTGGCATTTGGGGAAATTTGTAAACCTTAGCTAGCCAGATGGAAAAAAAAAAATATTTTCTACTCCCCCTCTTCCTCTTTGCCCTAGAATATATCCAATACAGAAGCCTAGAGGAAAAGAATGGTGCATGAACTACATGGTACTCAGTACTCTTCTAAGGCATCTGCTATGTACATTCCTTGTTGTGTGATATTTTCAAAGCTGATATGAAGAAAGCTGCTTGCCAAGGGGAGAATACCAGAAAGTGAAATATTTCTGCCTCTTGTGCAATCACAAGGAAGTGACCTCGGGCAGGACCTTGGAATGAACTTTCTGTGGGCAGCAGATGTGTGTGGTCATAGCAAGCCACTGTGAATGCAGAAGTTATGCCTTATCTGCTGGGCCAACCCTTCTGTTATTTCATTCTGTATCTCCTTTTACCTCATTTGTCTAGTACTTTTAATTATTTGGCAATTATGTTTTTGGACACCAGTCCTCCTCCATTTCTCTGGTTGATGCTCTTCTCCCTCTACTTTCCTCTCAGAGACTGTTTTTTAACTTTTATAGGTCCTGTTCAGTGTCTTTGGCAGCTATGTTATAACTGGTATAAATTTATCAGCATTATAGAAGAAGATTCCTTTTCTGCTGGTCAGATTGAGTTCTGTGTAGTACATACAGGATTTTTCCACACAGTTTTCAGTCTCTAATAAAACAGAAAGGGTCAAGGTTTTTTCTACAGAGCTGTCATCCTTTTGCTCATGTATTTTCAATCATTTTTACATGGTAAGATGAGGAAGGAGGTAGAGGGTCTATTGTATAGGCATACTCTCAAAGACAAGTCATTTCATTCTCTGCGTCTATCAATTATTTTCTCATGTTTCTACCAGAATATTTCAGCAATACCAAGATGATGGGACTGTAATAATAATCATCACCCTATCTGATAATGGGCTTCCCAGAGACTCAACTGGCAGTTTGACAGTCCTATGCCATAGTTACTACACCCTGCTGATAAAACTGCTGTTGCCACAAATTGATCCTGACAAAAACAAGCTCATCTCTATTCTGAATTTCAGACTTGACCTTGGTGGGTTTACAAGTTTAACCACCATATTGGGCACAAAATATGTAGCACAAAAGCCATATACCTAAAAAAATATCTTTGTCTGGGATATCTGTTACTATCTGTTTATTCTCTCTATTGCATGATTATTTTAAACTGTTCTGTGGTATGGCTAAAATTCAACATTTTTTAAAGCAAATGAAAATCACCCACCACTGGTTATAAAACTTATTTACCTGGGCACAGAATCTCTGTCCTTAACCAATTTGTGATTGAAATATCCTAGTCCCTACCAATGGTAGTCTGGGGACAGTGTCATAAGGCAAAGATTGGAACCACGAGGACGAAAGCAGAGGAGAAAGCAACAGATGAGTTGGGTTTATCTCCAAAACAGAGGGATCTTTTGTTTTATACATACACTGTAAATACAGTAAAAGTTGTGTAAATACAGTAAAAGTTTTGTAAATACACTGTATAAATACAATTGTGAGTGTAGGGCTGCACTGGGATCCTTGTATGAAAACCATCTGTCTTGATAAATTTTTTAGCATATCTGTAACATTTTCTCAACTTTTGGACTTGAGGAGAATGGTGATGGAAGACATCTCCAAACAGCCACTTTTTGTGGCACCAACCCATTTTTGGAATTACAGGTCTTTAGCCATGTAGGTTCAAAATAGTATTGCAGAGAGGAACAAGCAACTGGGAAAGCTACTTGGAGTCCACATCTCCAGGAAACCTCACTGCTACCCAAATTTTGTAACCATAAAGTTATTCAGCATGCAGATGTAAGGATGGTAGGGTCCATGTCTTTGGCTTTTTCTGAAGCTCCCACAATTCTAACACTGGGTCTGAAGTACAGACTAACATTTTCCACTGACTCAGGGCAGCACAGTCTATCATCTGGTTTTAGGACTCATGTCTGAGAAACAGGAAACATTGGCTTGAATTCCTCAAAAGATAGAATTAAACCCAGGCCTCCCACATTGTGGTTAGTCTTGTTTTATGCATGAATTCTGGGAACACCTTGAGCATTTCAAAAGAAAGGGGCACATACCTCTGTATTTTGTGAGATCTGGACTGCTAAGCTTCTGTTAAGTGTACTGCACTGCTCAGAACCTAAAATTGGGTTTAAATACTAGTGTGGCACTGATCTGCAGAGCTTCAAGTCTAGAAAACCCAAAAGAGTAATCAATTTAGAGATCCTCAGGTTTATGTGGCAGCTGAGAAGTTTTCAAAATACAGTTTTGGACATAGGTACTTAAATTTCATTCCATTAGCTGTTGGATATAAAATTCTGTCTACTAATTCAGTACTGGTGCCAGGGCTGTGCTCACGTATATATCTGGGACTTTTAGTTCACCAAAAATGCCTGCAAAGAGCTGTCAGCTGTGTCCGCCTTCCCAAACCCCAGCATTCAGGCAAGAGAGCAGTGGGAAAGCTGGTGGGGCAGAGGCAGTACCCACCAGCAGATGCATGAACAGAATCTTCTTCCTGGGGGCACTGGGAGAAGAAATGCTGTGGCGATAGGACAGAGGGTACAATTTCTAGCTAGAGACAGGAAATGAATATGTTAAATCAAACAGAAAATATGAGCATTAGCACAGGCAGAATACAGGAGAAAAGAAAGCAGAAGAAAGTGAGAAGCAGAGATTAACGAGAGAAGTGGAAAGGGAGGCCATGTATTCTCAGTGGAGATACAGGTGACTCAATGGACCTGTAGCTGATATAAGCAGGAGAAAAAGAAGTGAGACCAATATTTCTAGTGAACTGAAAAGAAAAGTAGCAGTGGATGGAACAGAGACTTTGAACCTCAGGGACCTTTCAAAAGAAACTGCACTTAAGGAAGAGTCTCCAACTGCTCGGAGGGTGTTTCCAAGTGATCTGAACGTTTGTTGTTTCCCCTAGCACTGCTGGAAATGTCCCAAGCTTAACATCATGACGTCGTAAGGAAAATCCCTGATCTACTTTGCAAAAACAACACCCTGTCCAGCGACAAGTATTAGTGAACAATTCTGGAGTATCTGAGTTGCAGCAATATGACTGCATTCTCATTTACAGAGCTCTCAAACAAGATCCATCTGAATGATCTCTGTTTTCCCAACTCTCAAGGCATGCTGTCTGGTGTGTATATTGTCTAGGCAGCTGCAGAAGGCAAAATGCAGAGTGGGGGCAGGTGGAGAGCCAAGCTCATTGTGGGTAGGTTTGTGTGCAAGAACATCTGCAAGTTCTGAGGGCTAGTCTGCTGCATTTCTGTTCGTTGATTTATGACTAAGGAGGCACTTAAGGCTCTGGAGCAGCTTTTTAATGTTTATTCCAACAGAATAAAAATTTGAAAAAAAAAAGAAAGAAAGAAAGGAACCCCAGATAATTAGGATAATTCTGCTGCATGCAGAAATAAAGATGTTTGATGGCAAGCTGAGATTAAAATCATTATGGTTGGAAACATCCAGGCTAAATTGGAATCTTGCCTTAGTGTCCACATTAATCAGTTACTTTGATGATTGCTATTTCTCACAAGTTCAGTCTGTGAATAAATAACCTGTGAGGGTACATCATTGCAATTTTGTTACAACCTTAAAGAAGAATGACATAATGCTAAGCTTTAAATACCTGAGAGTTTCAGGCCAATACTAGTACTTGACAAGAACAGAGTCACAGTCAGTTTAGGTTTCCTTTTAAACAATGGCTTATGTCACAGGACAAAGGATTTGTCATTTGCTGTGGGAAAGCTAAAAATAACCATTTGCTAAGGCTCAGGTCAGAAAAAGACTTTACTCTTAACCATCCTGACTGCTTCTTCCTCTCTTCTCCCTTGTGAGGGATGAAATCATGGACTATATGCCTGAAAAAGGTAATGGAAAAGCAGAATTACCTAGTGATTTTTTTGTGAATGTTTCCTCATATATCTGTTTGCATAAGAGCACGAAGGAGAAGATTATATTATTATACCTGTAGTTAGTCTAGGCATGTTTGTGATGCTTTTCATATTAGTATATATCTCATTCCATAAATTACCAACTACCTCAAAAAAGTGGTTTCATCATCCACTCTTCCTTTCAACTGGTTTCTTACAGATAAAAGGTCTTCTGGTTCATTCCTTCTGTATCAGGGATCTTTTTGTGCTAATGTTTTGTTTAAACAGATGCTAAATAAAATTACAAGTATATTGTATGTCTACAAACCAGTCCTTCCAGGTCATAAACACTGATAATTCCCACTAAAGTGAGAGGATACCTGAGGAGACTTTGAAGACACCCGTCAGATCCTCAAGAGCTTACCCATGTCCTTGGGCATCCTTCGCAACCTCCACTCATGCAGATAAATTTCACTGAGGTTACACTAATGGTGTACTTAAGGCTATAGCTTGAGTTGTGGTGTTCTCCTTTTTATCAGTATTGGTGCACAGTTCTCTTTGATCTGCACTCATGCGTTGCCTTCCATCTCAAGATCCCAGATGGCTTTTCAAATGTTAATGAATTCTACCCATTCTACCCTAGGGAAACTGAGGTGATGAGAAATTACAGGAGATACTTAGGTTCACCAATACAACCTACAACTAAGTTGAGAACAGCCTAGTGAGATCATTTATTCCCATACTGTCCAGGCAGTACAGGTATCTGTTGCATAGTCTGCACTTAGAACATCCCTTGCCATCAAAACGCTTCCCTGGTGAAGAGAGATGTCTGGTGATGATGGGAGGGGAAATTTTGCTCTCTGTGGTGCTTTCCTTGGAATATAGAGCCTGTAATTACTGCAGAGGGGGCTTGGTAATCTTTCAAGAGTGATGAGCCAGACCATAGTTTTCATTCTCAAATTAGTGGTTCAGTTTGACAACTGAAACCCAGCAGGAGCTGGAAGGGGATGATGCTCACAGAGGCAAGATGAGACCAGTCAGCTGTACGAGGTAAAAGTTGGCTTCCAGAGACTTTGAAATTCAGGAAAGCTGGAAGTACCTGCCTCCCATCGACACTGATTTGGAGGTGCCTTAGCTCCCAAGGCCTAGATCTGCTTAAAAACCTGCTCAAGCTCTCTTGCCCACACTGTAATTATCTAACACTGGTATGGATAATTTGAAAAGTGGCCTCCAGCTGTGGAAGTACTGGGTGCACATTTGGCTGAACAAAAACCTGGTAGCTAGAATGCGTTCATCATGCTTCATCTCGATAGTTTCAGGAAAAAATAAGTAAAGAACATGCTTATTCTTCAGTAAAAAGTTCTGAAAGAAAAATATCTACTTTTCAGCCTTTTGCTGTTTGAGTTTCAATGTTGTCCTTTAGATGTGTGATATCTAAAGAGTGCTTACACTGTAAAATAGGTGATGAATGAATATGGAACGTTTGGTTTATGTAGATTTCTGTGTGGGAGAAAACCATTTTAATTTACGGTTTCACTTGGTTGAATCATTGGTGCTAGCTGCTTTCATATACATGAGAAGGAATTGGGCAATTCTTTTATCACTGACTTTAGGTTGAAGAGGCAAAATCAAACTCATGTAAATTACTTTCACATAATTATCTGGCTTAACTTCAATGGGCATTAAAAAGTTACTTGAAGTTCACAGCCTACATTCTCAAGTGACTTTTTTTAAAAAAAAAATCAATTTTTACAGTAAAAATCTCTGAATGAGGGGAAAAAATGTGTGACTGTGCTGCAAACAAATAATTTTCACAATATTCTATGTTGTAATTACTATTTACGTATCTTGAATCTCCCATCTCTCCCATCATAACAGAGCATTGTAATGAAACCATAGCATGGAATATAACAAACTCTGGATTATCTGTCCTTTTTTTTTTCAGTACAAGAGAGGAAGAGAAGCATAGTTGTAGTAAATAAGATGACAGCATCCTTGAAATATAGTAATACGTATTGCTACTCTCACCTGCGAATTTTAAATCAATTACTTTTACTTTAGAAAGGGACTAAATGAAGTACAGTAGTACAATTTCAAGTTTTAGAGAGTCCACTGATATTAAACGCCTTTATTTTAAAGTATCAAATCTGAGCTATGTTGTAGGAAACCTGAAAATGAAGGTAATCCAAATCAGTCTATACTTTTCACACTTTTGGTCTACGTCATTTGCAACAGTGCCCAGTTTTGCAATGTGCCATTTGTGTTGGACAATGACTGAGTAGAAAAGATTTGAAGACAGTCAGAATATCTAAGAACTACAGAATTAGATAGTACTTAATTTGGTTATGTCCAGTACCAATGCAGATGTGCAATGGGAAAACAGTCACATATGATATGTAACACATTTTAAAAGTTTTGAATTTTGAAAATGCTTGTGCCTAGACAGTTTAGAAGTGCTAATTCACCAGCTCCTAGAAACATGGAAATGTGGTTTTTTTATCAATATGTTTGAGTAATTGTTTAACATGCTGCAAAAAGATATCTTTATGAGTAAGTAAACAACAGAACAAGAGGAAAAAAACCATATTTTGACAATATATTGACAATGCTGTTTGAATACAGATTAAAATAAAATTGGCCACACTTCGTAGTGTTTAAAATACAATGATTGTAAAATACAAGTGCATTAAAGTATGAGAAAATATTTGGAGCCCAGTCCTTTGGCTTGCATTGAATGATAGAGTTTGAAAAATACTGGCAAGCAAAGTTGTCAGGGGAAAATACTCAGATTTCCTTCTTGCTTTTTAACTAGTCTTACCGTAGGTTAATTTTGAAATCACAGGAAATCTGTATGCATGACTCTGTTTTTTGATATATCATATATATCAAATCATCTGAATCAATAACTCTAAGAGTAAGGTGAATGTGTCTTATCCATCTAAATATTAAATCTTACCAATGTTTTAATTATAAAGCACCTTTCCACATAAAAATGATGAAAGGAAAATGTGTTTCAGTATAAATTCAGAATTCTAGATTCATTCTATGAAGAGAAAATATATGACCAAGAACTGATCCCGTCTCCAATACACTACACCAGTCAATTATCAACAATTTTGCATTCATATGTGTTATTAAACAGACGCTATGAACTCCAGGCCACAATATGAGAGGACTCTAACCTTTTCTCACCTTAAATACGGCACAAGTGACTCAGCTGTGTTTGTTAGGGAAGACTAGAGTTGCAAGAGATGGATATCTGAAGAAAACTCCCAGAACTGAGCATACAAAATAATAATAAAAAGCTCTCAGTGGAAAAGGGAGGACTATGAGAAAAGTGTTACAAGAAATATTTCTCAAACGCAACCCTTAGTAAAGCATTATAAATCTAAAATAAAAATTTGATATGGTCAGAAAGAAAAACATTTTAAAAATTTGATCTTTTTTTTTCTTTAACCCAATGATTTGCAAACTAAGCAGAGAAAAAGCATAATGGCTTTACGGCAGCAGCAGCTTTCCCAATGTAAGGAGGCCTTCTGGTGGTCAAAACAATGAACTTTTTTTCCAGAGATAAACATGATGTATTCAAATGCATGTCAAATTCTACTCAAATTTACATGCATAGAAGTTAAAATTCACCTATTGTGTAGAAGGCTACTTTAAGGATTTAAGTGGTGATTGTTTATGCCTTGACCTTTTGCTGTTGTTGCATGAATTTTGTCCTTTTTCAGTCAGTATATGAGGAACTAAGGAATTTAACAGGAATAAGTATTGCCAAAACTTTACTTAAGTGAGACCATATGATATGCTGATATCAGTCATTCACCCTCTGCATTTTATTTCAACAATTAAAAGTTAAAGTATTATAATAAAAGACTTCACAGCAAAATCAATCTTAATAACATATTTAACCTGAATATTGATTATACGAACATTTACATTTCATATTTTTGAAACAATTGAGGGTTTTTTTCCCCAGCATGGTAGATCTTCCTTTTGAGCAGTACAGCCAGATACTCAGCACAATACCTATTTTGCTATATTTTATTTTAAATGAAGATAGTTTTTTGGTGTACAAACCAAAAAGTATTTAATCCTAAAATATTTATGTTCCACTTAAATCCCGAGATTACTTTACAATAAAGGATTTGTTCAGTGCCAGTGCTTCAGTTAAAATAAACATTCCCAGCTAACACATTCCTTGACATGTAGTGTAAGGGGAGGTTTTTGAGTTTATTGATACTGAGAATATCTTCCAACATGTAGAATGCATAGGTGCTGCTGGGAGATGCAGTTGGATGAACAGTCTGGTCTTCAGTCTTCAGTCTGGTTTGAACTGTGAATAAACAGCTCCATTGACACCAGATATTTGTTGCTAGTTTCTCAGCTGGTTTCTTAAACAAAGAGCAATCGACAAGGGTCCAAAGCTACAACTGGCAAGGTCATCAATATCTCGTATCAGTTTCTTCATCAATGAACTACTTCATATTTCAGCCTAGGAAGGAGAAGACACTTATCAACTCCTCAAAGAGCCCTAACTTCTGCTAACAAGGCTGCTACCCTTAGGTGGGGTGCCATGCCGTCCCCATTGTGAGAGGCCTTCTTTGACTTGCCAATGATAGGTCATTAAACCCTGGTGGCAAGATGAAATTGTGCTCCTTTCCAGAAAAATTCTCAGACAGCCAGACATTCATGAGCTTCATGAATCCTGGAAAATTCAACTTTAAGTCACAGCGGTTCTGTAAACCAACACTGGAATTTTCTAGACATTCTTCACTGTAATTAAAAACTTTTCAGAGTTATGCCATTGTATATCTGAAATAGTATGCCAAAAATTTAATCTCAACTTTAAATCACCAGTCAGCTGAAATGCATCCAGCAGTGTTATATGAGGCCCTATATGTGTTTTCTTTTGAGCTAGATTTTTTTAGGGTAGATTCAACATGTCCTTCAGCATTATTAGCTACAACCATCAGATGGCAGTCCATAGTCAAGTAAAAAAATATATTCCCAGCATCTAGGTGGAGTTATGTGGAAAGCAACTTGCTCTCAATCTTTTTATAAAATCCAAAGAAAAGAAACAGATTTCAAGATTCTCCTTGGTTGTCTCAGTTTTCACAATCCTTTCTGGCCCGTGAGATCTGTCCTTTCTTTTTCTTCCAAACTTGAGTTGCAAACTCACTGTAACTGCACAAACACATCCCAAGAGTGAATAGCTTTTCCCTCAAAGTTTTGCCAAAGGTTCTAGCTCTTTGACCTGTAATTCTATTGATAACATGCTTAGAAATTTTAAAATCTCCTTTACTCCTTTAATAGGGACTTATCTAACAAAAATTAAAAAGAAGGGGTTGGTGTAGAGAATTCATGTGCATTGATATAGGAGAATGGCAATTTAATGCTATACTTGCATGGAAAAGCATCAGTGTTGTCTGCTGGTGTAAAAGTGTAGTGATCATCCTCCTTGCTCTTTGGAAACTCCTTTTAAAGAAAAAAAGATTTTTTAAATTTTTTTTAAATAATTTTTTGTTAAAGCTACTAGAAGACTGGTATCAAATCTGTATAAAAGGTTTCTCCTAGATTTTCTTTCTAGTTCTGGAACCTTTCTCTGGGAGTTCTTCAGGGCCAGAGCTCTTAGGAACAACTCTAAAGCTTCAGCTTAGCCTGCCACTATACTGCTCAGTACCTTTTAGGAAAACTAATGGTGATTTGGGGAAAGCTAGTGGTAAATCTACTTCTAAAACTCCATTAAAAATAGATTCCTGGAACTTTATGTTTCCTGTTCATGTTCCAAGGACACTCTTTGTCCCTGTTTGTGTACTACACAAGAGCTGGTACAGAGATTAATTTTCTAAACAAGCTTTGGTGAGAAGAAACCACTGATTTGGGGTAATTTCTGCTGTATCTGCAAAACCCAGTGGACAGGCTGAGCAGACATTTCTTGTCAAGCCATGAGAGGGTGTTAAAAGATGCACTGACTCACGTATGTACCAAAGATGCTGTCAACCAGTGATAGATAGGACTGTAAAAATTGAGACTAGGAAATGCTTTTCTTTTGATCCAGGACAAAAGACATCTGAGATCCATTCCAGTCTCTTTTTTTCACGATGGGGTCCGTAACATTTTACATATATTTGTCTTCCAGCCTTTCTGATTCCCCTGCTACACTGGCAGATCAGACAAAATTTATTAGGGTAATGTGTATTTTGTTAGATCCAGTGTTCAGTGTTAGCCTTGTCTTTAGTTTATCCCCCAAATGCATCTTCCTTTCCAGCCAGAATCCCATAACTTGGTAGAAAATGTCTGTTGCAAATGCAGCCTTCTTGGATGTTATGACTTGGCTTCTGGCTGGAAGCCAAGTTGAGAAGGATCATGATTCTCAGAAATACAGATTATCTTAACATACACTAGAAAAGACCCAGGCTGGCCAGCTCTCTGAGCCGGGAGATTTACCAGCTGGTGCAAGCAGACAGTGGGAATTTATTGATACCCAGCTGCCTAACACACTGGCCTACTTATTCTCTCTAAAACATGATGATTAACCATTAATTTGCTTAGCATGTATTCAGCAGTTCTTTCTCCATAATCACCCCAAGATTGTGCAACCCCACTTTTTCGAAGGGTCCTATCAGGATCTTCCTATCAGTCAGAAAATTATCCTGCCCATAAAACCTTAATGTAATTCTCTTTGATCAGGATGGAAGTGTAAGTACAACAACATATTTAGGAGGGGTGGGGAGGGACTCTTTATCAGGGAGTGTAGCAATAGGACAAGGGGTAACGGTGTTAAACTGAAAGAGGGGAGATTAAGATTAGATATGAAGAAGAAATGTTTTACTGTGAGGGTGGTGAGGCACTGAAACAAGCCGCCCAGAGAAGTTGTGGATTCTCCTTCCCTGGAAGTGTTCAAGGCCAGGCTGGATGGGGCTTTGAGCAACCTGCTGTAGTGGGAGGTGTCCCTGCCCATGACAGGGGGTTGGAACAAGATGATCTTTAAGGTCCCTTCCAACTCAAACCATTCTATGATTCTATGATCTTTCTTGCCAGGTTTAACTCTAAAAGCCTCCTTAACAGTGATTACACAAAACAGGAAGGCTGAGGAGACACTGGCCTTGATGTTGGGTTTATTCAAAGAAAATATCACTTGTATCCAATCACAATTTTCCTAGTACTTGCAGATTTTTAGACCCAGGCATGTGTTAGACTCATTTAGGTTTATTACAAAGCAGTCATCTCTCAGGTCAGTGTAAGGCCTATATTAGTAGTCCCTGGAGACCACCTGCAGAGTTTTCATGTGCCATTTCTTTCTCTAGAACAGTCACATAAAAGTAAATGCAGTTTTGTTGAAACACTGCTATTTTAGGAGGTAGAGGTCTTTTGGTAATGCCACCTGACAGTCTCTCCTTCACTCCAAATTTTCAGCTCCTTTACTTGTGACTCAACAAGATGGGCATGTATGTGTGTGTGTCTGTCAATAATTTTTCAAAAGAAGAAAAAAGCCTGATTGTAGAGTAGCTCAATAGCTTCAGGGTCTGTTGTTCATATGTGTATAATAACCAGTTCACTCTATTTCATTGCTATTGTGGTATTCTGGGTTTAGAAACCTCTATGGCCTTGCACTCTCTATGAAGACAACTGTGGACACGTGCAGCTCCAGTGAGCAGATGGAGAGACTGACTGCAAAAGCATGAGACACATGCAAACCAAGGATAGGATTTGCAGAAGACATCCTGAAGAACTCAGATTATTGAACAGATGAGATATTTCTCTTCATAATCATTCGTGTATGAGTAAAAAGACTCCATTCAGGTGTAAGTGTTTTTGTTAGAGTGTTTGATTTGACAATGTCTGTGTAAGTAAAATAATGTAACTTGTAATTACACCAAAGGGAAGCTTGTATTTTGTTAATCTGACTAGTTAACTATGAACAAGTAGTTCAGCTTTTGAATGGGACATTTCCACAAAGAAATAATGAAAAAATGATACTATATTAATGCTGATACTTGAACTTGACACGTAAAATCATATGAAATTACAATCTGATCACTCATGTAGATGAGTCAAACTGTTATTTTCAGTTTCTTAACAGTTTTTAAGATGGCTTATACCATCTTAACTTGTAATTCTCTTAATTTAATTGCCTTTCCCTACTTGAAAGAATCTTGGGTTTAGTGCATTAATACAGTTGTATTTCTGAGAAACTTGATTTTCTTTAGTCTGATGTCCAGCCAGAAGCCAGCAATATAGCTGGGTTCATGTCCAGAAATTATTCTGCATAGGTTGTTATCAGTTACACCTATCACTTAGTAGGTCATAAGGTCTCTTCAGAGAATAAACAGGCAGTACTTACTTTCTGGAGGCATATTTAAAGAGTCTATTTTCCTTCTCTGGAGTTTAATTTCTCTTTTGACCCATACCACCCAAACACATATGGTTTCTGGATTTATTGAAAAATGTTTCTTTTTCAAGGTTATCTGAGGTGGAAATGGAATTAGACGGTACAGTTGTTCTGTGTTTCTCATAGTAATTTTGCTAAAGGGTTTTTTTTAAGAGTAAAATAAACAGTACACTAAATGACATTTGGATGTTCAGATATTGTTGCAAAATGGAATAATGACTCATTCATAAACTAAGTAAATACTTTGAGTAATTGAACATCCTTATGTTGTCTTACTTCAACTAGGGAAGGTATTCCTGTTGCATATTGCTGTTGCTACATCTGTTGCTTATTGCAGGACATAAGCAATCCAGGAGGCTCCTGGAACACATCGACAATAAATTCTTTCTCCGAGTGATAGAGGCACCAACGAGGAGAGGTGCCATGCTAGACCTTGTTCTCACCAACAAGGAGGGACTGGTGGGGAATGTGAAGCTCAAGGACAGCTTTGTCTACAGTGACCATGACATGGTTGAGTTCGAGACACTTGGGACAGTGAGAAGGGCGCACAGTAAACTCACTATCTTGGACTTCAGGAGAGCAGACTTTGGCCTCTTGAGGGATCTGCATGGTGGAGTACAATGGGATAAAGCCCTGAAGGGAAGAGGAGCCCAAGAAAGATGGCTAATATTCAAGGACCACCTCCTCCAAGATCAGGAGCGATGCATCCCGACAAAGAGGAAGTCAGGCAAAAACACCAGGAGGCCTGCATGGATGAACAAGGAGCTTGTGGACAATCTCAAACAGAAAAAGGAAACCTACAGAGGGTGGAAGCAAGGACAGATAGCTTGGGAGGAATACAGAGAAATTGTCCAAGCAGCCAGGGATTGGGTCAGGAAAGCTACAGCTCTGATAGAATTAAATCTGGCCTGGGACATCAAAGGCAACAAGAAAAGCTTCTGTAGGTATGTCAGTGACAAAAGGAAGACCAGGGAAAATGTAGGCCCACTCAGGAAGGAAACAGGAGACCTGATTACCTGGGATACTGAGAAGGCTTTTTTGCCTCAGTCTTCACTGGCAAGTTCTCTAGGCACACCACCCATGTTGAAGAAGGCAAAGGCAGGGACTGAAAGAATGAAGAACCACCCTATCCTGTAGGAAAAGACCAGGTTTGAGACCATCTAAGGAACCTGATTGTGCACAAGTCTATGGGACCTGATGAGATGCATCCACGGGTCCTGAAGGAACTGGCAGATGTCGTTTCCAAGCCACTGTCCATCATATTTGAGAAGTCACAGTGGTCTGGTGAAGTTCCTGCTGACTGGAAGAGGGGAAACATAATGCCCATTTTTAAAAACGGAAAAAAGGAAGACCCAGGAAACTACAGGCCAGTCAGGGTCACTTCTGTGCACGGAAGGATCATGGAGGAGATCCTCCTGGAAACTCTGCTAAGGCACATGGAAAATAAGGAGATGATTGGTGACAGCCAGCATGGCTTCGCCAAAGTCAGATTGTGTCTGACAAATTTGGTGGCCTTCTATGACAATGTTACAGCGTTGGCGGATAAGGGAACAGCAACTGACATCATCTACCTGGACCTGTGCAAAGCATTGCACACTGTCCCACACAACATCCCGGTCTCTAAATTGGAGAGACACGGATTTGACGGCTGGACCACTTGGTGGATACAGAATTGGCTGGATGGCCACACTCAAAGAGTTGCGGTCAACGGCTTGATGTCCAAGTGGCAACCAGTAATGAGTGGTGTTCCTCAGGGGTCAGTACTGGGACTGGCGCTGTTTAACATCTTTGTTGGAGATATAGACAGTGGGATTGAGTGCACCCTCAGCAAGTTTGCCAGCAACACCAATCTGTGTAGAGCGGTCAACATGCTGGAGGGAAAGAATGCCATCTAGAGGGACCTGGACAGGCTTGAGAGGTGAGCCTGTGTGAATTTCATGAAGTTCAACAAGGCCGAGTGCAAGGTCCTGCACAAACACAGACTGGGTGGAAAATGGAGCAGCCCTGAGGAAAAGGACTTGGGGATGTTGGTTGATGAGAAGCTCAACATGACCTGGGAATGTGTGCTCACAGCCCAGAAAGCCAACCACACCCTGGGCTGCATTAGAAGTGTGTCCAGCAGACCAAGGGAGGTGGTTCTGCCCCTTTACCCCACCTGGAGTACTGCACCCAGTTCTGGGGCCCCAACATAAGAAGGATATGGACCTGTTGGAGTGAGTCCAGAGGAGGGCCACAAAGATGATCAGAGGGTTGTAGCACCTCTCCTATGAGGACAGGCTGAGAGAGTTGGGATTGTTCATCCTGGAGAAGAGAAGGCTCCAGGGAGACTTTAGAGCAGCCTTTCAGTACTTAAAGAGAGCCTACAGGAAAAAAGGGGAGGGACTCTTTATCAGGGAGTGTAGCAATAGGACAAGGGGTAACGGTGTTAAACTGAAAGAGGGGAGATTTAGATTAGGTATGAGGAAGAAATTCTCTACTGTGAGAGTGGTGAGGCACTGAAACAGATTGCCCAGGGAAGCTGTGGATGCCCCATCCCCAGAAGTGTTCAAGGTCAGGCTGGATGGGGCTTTGAGCAACCTGCTGTAGTGGGAGGTGTCCCTGCCCATGGCAGGGGGGCTGGAACTTGATGATCTTTAAGGTTGCTTCCAACCCAAACCATTCTATGATTATGTGATCTCACAGAAGAGACAGCTACGGGTCACTTGTTAATTGTTGTCTTAGTGCAGCTATTTGGGGGTTCTGTGTAGAAAATGAACACTAAAGGCTTGGGTGTGTATCTCAAATCAGCAAAATCCATCATATATATATGGAAAGATTTTCCATATTGAAAAAAAAAAGATAACTCTTTTGATCTGTGAAATTAGACTACCTAATTATTAATACAAATTGATACAGGAAGAAACCAACTTTCCGTGTTCTTCTCCTGTCTTCTCCCAGTGCAGAATGTATGTATTTTTGGCAGCCAGAATTATGTGCCAGAAATTCTGTATCCTTGACAGTTCTGATGATACACTTTTAGTAACATACAAATGATGAGAAGAAACGGGCATGTGCTACCAATGCTGTCATATGCAGGACTGCTGAAGAGCTGGCATTCGCAGTGTTATTCCTTGTATGGCTCTAAACCTGTCCTTGCTTTTATGAACACCCAAAGTCAGCTGTCTGACCACGTTGCAAGAGGGCACTAGGCCATCTGAACAGGTGGCCATGAGCATTGACACAGAAAGATGCTCCTCACGTGTGCTTGCCAAGGGCACGATTTCCTGCTGGACCATACTGAGCTCATGCACAGTTAAAGGGATGTGCACTCATTAATCCAGCTCTGAGCTGTATTAACTTTAAAAATAGCTTTTGTGACAGCATGGTGAGAATTTCTGACCCATTTAAATTTAGCAGAACGGCATATAAGCAACAGAGATTTCTGGTAAGCCTTCAGTGTTCAGCAGAAAGGATCAGAGGAGTGCAGACTAATTTAGTCCAGCCGGCACAGAGGCAGTCACTAGTGCTCCAGAATAGAGAGGAGGAAGATCAGCAAAATTTGAAATCAGCCTTGATATCCCAGCAGACAAAGGTTGTCTCTGAGTGTGCGTCTCAGCAAGGAACAGTGTATTATTAACATTAAAAACTATCCTGTAAATCTAAATATAGTTTAGATGGCAAAGGAGTAAAAAAAGCACTAAAACCCAAGAATGTATTTCAGAAAAAAATGCATTCACACTAATACAGCAGTTTTCATTCACTGAGAGGAGCAGTTTCCTATCTGTTAAGATATCACATCAGATTCAGGTGGGTAAGTTCATATGTTACTACTTCCTGTATTGCTGTAATCTAGCCCTGAGCAGTAATGTAGATAAGTGCAGCTTCATTAAAGGAAACAGAGACCCATGAGTTTACACCCTCAGTAGCAGCAGGAGCAGGTTTGTCTGTATTGCAGCAACTTAGGTGCAGTCCTTGTCCATATCCTTCATCTCAAATATTCCAGGAGGGAATGAAAGGAGTCTGTGAAGGTCATTTCAAATTATGTTATGATGTGTAAAGTACACTCAGTCTTTTTTGCTATATTCAGTAGGCCCTGTTGTGCCAGGGGGGGACCCCTCCCACACTAAATGGATCAGCTCCAAAGAGACCACTGTTTCAGAGATGCAACTGTGCCAAAGATTACCAAAAATATTAGTTTAGTTGCTTGAATGAAAAGTCACTGGTATCAGAGAAGCCACATCTACTTTGAAAACACTTTTTCTTTTGAAATCATGGTTGTCTAGATCTGCTTCATGCACACGTACCACTGATCTAGTCCTTACACACTCTTAATGCAGTGTGTGGCATTTCACAGATGTTTCCCACCAGAAGCATCTTGACATTTCAGAACTTGTTACAATAATAGTGTCTGTGAGCTAATAGCTTCTCAGTTTCACTTAGCTCTTTTGCAAGACCTGTTCTTGGCTGAAGCTATTCTAAACTGAAGCCACTAGAAGGCAAACAAGCAACGTCTGGTTTTCCAGGGTAGGGGCTGAAATTGCTGCAGGGGAGGTGTATGAGTATTTGATTCCTGCTCGCATTGCTTCCATGTGTTCTCTGCTCTCCTTCTGTCTCTCTGTACATAGGGCTCGCTAACATTCACCTAAAGAAAAACTTCTGAAAAATGAATGCTATATTTTAAAATGCATGCATTTTCAGTTAGTGTTCTATTTCATGTAATAACAGACAACGCTTAACAGCCCAGTGTAAACAGTTCAACAGGGTTCAACTCATCTCCACACAGCAGTCCTAATGAAGAGGCAGTTGATGAGAGTTAAACATCCCTTGCAATTAGGACCATATACACTTGCACTTATCTCGTGCCAGTAACTCTGGAAGTAACAGCAGATACACCAATGTTAAGATTATAAGGGATTTTTGTGGTCAGGCCTGCAATATAGGATATAGGAAATGTCTCAAGTCAGTAGCTGATTTAAATAACTGTAGTTAAAATAGAGAAATATGTTTTATAAATAGGCTTGATTGTGATTTAAGAATGTGAGAAATGAGAATCCACTCTGAAGTCTAAAAATTGTTCCACTGCTTAACTGCCTTCACGTTTTAAAATTGCATCTTATTTCTATAACGGATTTCTCTAGCCTTACCTCCCATAGGAAGCTGTTACTGTTTTGTGGGATAGATTGACGAGCTGTCTCTTCTAATGTTTCTCTTACAGATATTTATAGGCTATTTTCCTGTATGTTCCTCCTTTCTTTCAGTAAGTTAAATGGACTGAGCTTCTTGAGCCTTCTATTATACGAAAGTTTTCTAATTCGTTATCATTCTCATGGCTCTTTATAAAATTTTTGTCATCTTTCTGGAGTGCAGATACAAGAACAAGAGTAATTGTAGCAGTGCCATCATGAGGGATGGAAGGAGGGAAGAAGGTGACCATGTGTGTATTTTCTTTTTTCTTTATCCTGAAGTCTATGCGTATCCTTCATCATATAAGTCCTGATCACTTTTTCACTATGAGCTGAGCCTTCACTGATTTCCTGGTATGATCCTAATTCTTTTCCAAAGTCAGAAAGGTGGAGTTTCCAAAACTTGAAGTGTGTTTGGTAGAGTTAACTCTTACTTTAAGTGCAGGCTGAACATTAACAGCAACTCTCCAGTCATCTTCATTACCTCGTGAAGCTTAGTCTCTGGGCAGAGCTAAAATCTGGGAAGAAAGGGTAATGATCAATGTTAAGGACAAAGTCAGTGATGTTAACCTGCAGAAGAAAGGCAATGAGAAAACTGCTGTTATTGCTGTATATTAAATGAAAACATAGCCAGTGGTCTGTATTTGGAAAGCCATGACTTCTTGTTGGCCTACCATTTGACTGCTGCCAAGTTAATAAGAAATTCAAATTACTCAGTGCCCACAAGTCCAAAATTTCTATTACATACCATCTCAGCATTATTTGTAAGGCTGAAAATTTTCAGTGAGGATTTTATGTTTTCCAAGTCAATAAGAAAAATGTAAGTGGAAGAGGTGTACAATTCCTGTATGTAGTTATATTTTGGAGATTATCTGATACCCCTGATATCTTTAAACCGAAGACTGTGCAATACTAATTTTGTATGGTTCTACTTTTTAAATCAAAACAGAAAGTAGTTACAGGTACTGACTAAGCTATTTCTTTATTACCCAAACAATCGAGTTGCATATGTTTTAGAGCAATGTAAAGGACTCATTTTAAATAGGAGAAACCTGTCAAACCTGTCAACAATGGAAAAGTTCTCCAATAGAGTTCTGACAGACTGGCATGAAGTAGCCTCTGATGGTACATACTGCAGATAAGACTACATGCTCTTGTGAAAATGAATGAAAGGAATAGCCTGTTTTAATGTGCATTATGCATATGCACCTTTTTGTAAGTTTACTTCTGAACAGGTATGACTTTTCTTGCCTACAAAAATAATTATTGGGATATTTCTGAAGGATACTGTTTCTTACACCTGTTACAGAAATCTCATTTTCAGTTTCTTTGCTATAGACAAATGATTTCTCCAGACTCCTCCTGGTTAGGTGCAACTTTAGAAATGTTGTTAGGTCCTCTATATGGCCTATCACAGCCATGACCATTAGTCTCCCAAGACAGTACTCAGCACAGCATGAACTGAATGTGGACTGTTTGAGTGGTATCATACTGTGATTTCCAAAACTACATTTCATACACCAGGTCTGCTTGTGTGTGATCCCAGGGGCGAAGTGTTGTGACTAGTTCTAATGCACACAACCTGCATTGCAGAAGAGTAATTACATGACCAGTTATATTTTCCCTGTTGTGGCACCTGAAAGCTGAGATACCTTGCTGAATAGCAGTTGACTAGGCAGTGCATCAGCTCAGGACCTCGTGGGAAATAGAAACACCATAGGATTAATTAACAAGCCTTGTGATTCAATAGATACCACAGTTTGTGCTTTGGATCTAGTGTTTGTATTGGCACTAGAGAAAAAAGGTTATGGACAAATTAACTCCATCTTGTGTTAAAGATAGGGTAATGGACCTTTTTGTCTTTATACACAGGTTGACCGTCCCTGATGAGGAGATTTGGTCTGATGATATGTAAGAAAAGTGTGAATTTGAGTTCCAAATTACCCAGAAACACTTGGTTGACCATTCAGAAGCACAATACATCTCTCGGATAAACTGCTTTATTCTTGATCAGGTTTCGTAAACTGCTAAATACTTTAATAACAATTTTAATGTTGTCTTGATTGTGCTGACCTAAGGAAATCTGCAAGGCATTTTGTATAGAGAAGTTATATCTTCTATCGGAGCAAACTAGAGTTGAAAAAAAAAAAAAACAGACTAACTTTTGGTTAGAAGGGTTGTGGAGCTGAAAGTTTGCTCGTTTTTTCCTACAGTATCAATGAGTTGGTCTAATAAAAGATGTTACTCTCCCCACAATATTCTAATAGGAAGCTATGACATGGGTCCTTATAGGGTATTTTTAAAGGTCAGCAAGAAGAGAGCATAAAAAGTCCTCAGAGAGCAGTACGGAGAATCTTATATCGTGATCTTGTTATTTAAGCAGGAAAAAATGAGTCAGAAATAAGCAATATCCCTCAGATGTTCTGAAGTTAAAATTTGCCCAGGACCATCTCCATTCCAGTTCTGAGTATGTCCAGGGATGGAGACTCCGTAGCCTCTCTTTGGCAACCTCATTCAGCATTTGATCACCTGCACAATAAAAAAGTGTTTTCTTGTGTTTAAATGGAATTTCATATGTCTTATTTGATGCCCATTGCCTCTTGTCCTGTCGATGGAGACTACTGAGAAAAGTATTCCTTCCCTCCTATCACGTGCATGGGACATGGATGGGACATACACATGGATAAGAACTCACCTGAACCTTCTCTTGTCCAGGGTGAACAATCGCAGACGTCTCAGCCTCTCCTCATGTGAAAGATGCTACAGTTTGCTGAAGTGCTCCCTGACAAAGTCCCCCCTCCACTGAGAGTAAGTCTTCCTTGCTCCAGACTTTCCCTCTTGCATCATCCAAGAAAATACTGTCAAATATTCACAACTTACTTAATGATGTAAAAGCTTTGTATGTACATGTACACAGATGAGACAAATAGCATTCTGAAAGTTTATCACTGGAGATATTAGGAACAATTGCATGGAAGCTAAAGAATTAGGCGCTACATAAACCTGATGTGTATAGGCAAAGGAACAAAGAGCTAAATAGAGTTATTTTATGATTTTGTGGAACATTCACATCACTGTTGCACAAAGATCCATGATGGGGAAGACACAACAGACAGGCTTCGTAACTGCAATAAGGCAAACATCATTAAAAGCTTTATCTTGATCATACTTCCTGGCTTCATTTAGGGTCTCCAAACAAACAGTCCACACATTGCGTTCCCGACGCATCCATCCCAGCCCTCCAGCTACCCCTGTGCTGAGCAGTGAGCTGGCAGACACTGCTGGCTCCACTGGGAACAAACTGGCACTCCTTGGGGGAAAAAAAAAGCAATGTGGTATCAGTCATTTACTGTTTGCAACTGAAACCGGAAAATATTGCATTAGATAAGGTTTTTTTTAAATAGTGAAGATAAGTAATAGAGACCACTGTGTCAAACCACACACAGTAATACAACACTATTGAAAAAAGAGTTTATATAAATAGTGCTAGTTGGTTGTTTTTTACCATGGATATCCTTTATTATAAGAAGATAGCCTCTCAAAAAATCTGAAGCCTGTTTGTAGACAGGCTGTGGAAATGTTTTCCAGAATAATTTTTCACCTGCTGTTTTATAAACTGTTGAAAACTTCAGACTTAAATCATGCTTGTTTATCAAATCACATGCTTGTCATGAGAGTATAGTATTGCTGGCTGCTTCTGAATATACGCAAATAAAATCGGAGGTGTTTGGCTGAAAGGCAGTTTGTAAAGATATCTCATTAAAGAATTACCTGACTTTATTTTAAAGCTAAGACAGAGAACAAATCAACCTGAATTTAACTAAAGATGATTATTGAGTTTTTACAGGCTAGTTATAAGTTTAAAAAAATCAAATATCACACGCATTAATGACTATCACATACATTAAATCTCTGCTACAGAATAAAGAAGTGTGTGTCAACAAGTATGTTGGCAGACAAGTTACAGTTCTGTGGTGAAAAAAAACAGATATAGATTACTTGCATACTGTGTTTTGTTACTGTCTTACATATATTAAATTGACAAACAACTCTGATGTGTGCTCTCAGTTTACATGTACCAAAATGTACCATTGACAATCCAAAAAAAATTATCTATATTGTAGTTGATATATATATGACATATATATTGCAATATATATCTTTATTATGAGCTTACCTATGATTATACAAAATATATAATCAATATCCTGTATATTAAAAGAACTTTAAACTGATGTTGTATACATATATACATGATGTATACAAAACATCAATATTTTAGGAACTGCCAAGGTTAGTTTTTACATGTTTGGTATCATTATAGGTAGAGTGTAAGGCTGTCACAGTATGTATCTTAAGTATTTCAATAGGCTATGTATTGCAACACTTGGCTGGGAGTTTTTCTGAGAGATAAGTAATTGTGAAGTATTTTGGGTTTAGTAGTCCTTGCAGCAAACAAGTAAATAATCAAAAAACGGTGTGGATATGTGGCTCCTAATGTGATGCATTGATTTTAGGATGAATTATTTTATTTGGGAACATAAGCAATGCATTTTCTGAATAGTTTAATTCCAAAGAAGTCATTCTTTCTCAGTAAAAATCAGCGGCCTACAGCAGAAATAGAAGGACCAGAAGTTTGCTGTCCTTCTATGTAGAGAAGTGCACTTCTGTGCACAAGTACATAGTACTAACACAAAAAACAGCACCCTGTTTGGCTGACACAGGTGTGGTGGCAACCTTCCCTTCTGAAAGATCATTCTTCTCCTTCGTTTTAGCTGTAGAACTCAAGGGAAGTTACCAGTTTGTGTGTTTCATACCTGGACTGGAGAGAGACCAGACTGCTTTTAATTAGAAAGGGTTGGCAGTAGTTACCAGGCTAGGAAGTGAGACATTCTGGGTCAGCCTAAAAGATTTCATTCATTTGTAGCTCAACAATACATTTATATTTTCCAGCCGTTTACTATGTATGCCACACGGGCCTCCAGTAGAAATAGCACTGGGGTAAGCATTCTTTGTCACCTGCAAGATGTGCTCAGAGCCTGCACTGCTGATGCCCCATCAGACCCCAGGCACGGCCAGCAGCCCTGGAGCAGTGGAGTGACCCAGGGGGAGCAAGGACTGGGATGGCAGCAAAGAAAATGCTCCTCAGCAAGTATGCCACCTACCAGAGGGGAAAAGTGCAAGAATAAACTTTAACCTGCCAAGGACAGTACTGTGGCTGTGCCCGCGACAGATGAAGAACAGCATGAATCCTTACCTGCATAAATCGGTACCCATACCAAAAGTGGTGCTTTCTAAGTGAGGAAAGAATACATTCCCACAGCTGCAGCAGGGTTTGCTCAGGCAAGCAGCGTTGCTCTGCTCTGGCAGAATAACGGCATCTCTCAGTGTTGTCTGGGAGGCCCAGCTCTCAAGGTAAGAAAACCAATTTTTTTTAATTTTAATGGATTTTTCCTCCATATTAACAATCTAAAGGAGAAGCTGTTTTACCGCAAGTGCATTGTTGCATTTTCATTTGACACCAGTTACTATCCCTTGAGATTTCATTTGAAATTAACCAGTTATTAGGTATAGTTCCCTTTTATTCACTACTGACACAAGGTGGATTTGAATCAAGATTTAAAAGCATAAATATCTCTCTCTCATTAATAAGCTTCTGAAATATTGTTTCCATTATTTTTTACATTTATTTTTCAAAAAACCCATAAAATATTAACAGCACCTTCTAGCTCCTGTTTGAGAAGAGTACCAGTAGTCTGTGCATTTCAGCATATAACATTGCCAGAGGTATTAAAATTAAGATCTTTCTAAAGGTGTTTGGTGACTCATCTCCCAGTGGTGTTCTAAGAATTAATTAGCTAATGCCAGTACAGCATTATATAAATGCTAAGTATTATTGTTGACAGACTAAGGTTGTCAGTGGTGAGTGGCAGCATAAGCTTTTTTGCTGCCAGTTGACTCCATCTTCAAGCAGAAGAGACCCACTCTCAGGAATGACATGGTAAATCACTCTTCCCCACTTTTCAGTCTTTCTCTCTCACAGAATTCTGATGGCACAAGTCCTGGGCATGTTTAGTTTGGAGAAGAGGAGGCTGAGGGCGGACCTCATTGCCCTCTACAACTACCTGAAAGGAGGTTGTAGAGAGGTGTGTGTTGGCCTCTTCTCCCAAGTGAATAATGGCAGGACCAGAGGAAATGGTCTGAAGTTGCGGCAGGGGAGGTTTAGATTAGGTATTAGGAAGAAATACTTTGCTGAGAGAGTGGTCAGGCACTGGAACAGCCTGCCCAGGGAGGTGGTGGAGTCACCATCCCTGGAGGTATTTAAGAAACGTGTAGACATGGCACTTCAGGGCATGCTTTAGTGCCCGAGATTGATGATTTGTGTCTGTTTGTGGGTGGGGTGGGGTGTGGTTGTGGGCGTTTGGTTTGGTTTGGTTTGGTGTTGGTGTTGGTGTTCTGGGATTTTTTGGGTGTGGGTTTTTCTTTTTTTTTGTTTTTTTTTGTTTTGTCTTTTTTTGTTTTTTTTTTTGTTTTGTTTTGTTTTGGGGTTTTTTTTGTGGTTTTTTTTGTTGTTGTTGGGTTTTTTTTGTTTTTTGTTGTTGTTGGTTGGACTTGATGATCTCAAAGGTCCCATCCAACCAAAAATATTCTGTGATTCTGCGATACTGGTGTGTTTTTGTGACACTAGTCCAAGAAGAATTTGCAATAAGCTAAAAATCAATTATGTAGAAGTTTCCTCTACCGTTAACTGAATCGTAGAGCAATATCCCACATACAGAACCATCAAGTCCCATTTGTCTGCTGTTCTGCAGCCGTGCACTGTGCAATCTAGGATCAATAAACCTAAACCTGGAAGGGGCACAAGGCACAACATTCATTTCTGCTGTACCAAGCATTTAGAAACTGATGCATTTATGGTTCCAGCCCCCAGAAGGAGTCAATGCAAGTTGTAAATGTACATTCAGCTCATATTCCAGTTACTCAAACAGCAACCATCAATCTTAAATGACGAGTTTTAGCCATGACTGCTTAACTATTGTAATTCAAGTAGCTACTCTCCAGTGTGTTTATATCTTTATATTCTAGAATGTACTGTGCCAGGGATGATTTTATTCAATTTATATTATTTTAGCAAATATAATCAGCAGAAGTGATGGATTTGTTAAAGAGGCAATTAAAGAGGTTAGAATCTGCAGAAAATTATAAACAGTCATGTGCACATGAGTTACGGGCAGCCTCTCTCTTTTTCTCTTGTTCCAGCATACACAATGTACTAAAACATAATTATTTGAAAACTTCCTGACTTCCACTGGGGAAAAATAATGAGGCTGAGCATCACATAGAATTCAAACATGGCAAACTGCATTCCCCTTCATTATAGGTTGCTCCCTCCCTCAACCCTTTCTAAATGTCTTAATTTTACATATTTTTCATGTCTTCCTCTAGTTAAAGTTGCCTCTTTGCCAAGCACCAAAAAATGATAGCATATCATCATAGCATATCTCACAGCAAAATAGCAATCAGGTTTTCATTTTTCACCTGAGAAGACCCTGGGGAAAAAATAACACATTAGGAAACCCATTGCTTAAAATTTCATTTTACAAAAATGCCCACCATGTCTTACCTTCTGCTGGTTCTCTGTTACAAAAAAAAAAAAAAAAAAAAAAAAAAGTGAATGTAAAGCTTGTCACTCTTAAGTGAAAGAAAACACAGGAGATCAGGCTAAATTTGGCCTGTTGAATTAAAAGTACAGACCAGGCCCTACCCTTACCATTACCACCTAACAGATTGTTCAAAAAGGGAAACTCAGACAAGTAAACTGCATTAAAAATACACATACAATAAATGCTTGCACAGAAACAGGATGTTAAGGCATCACCTGCAATGAATGAATGCCAAAGTTCTGAGGACCAGAAAAGAAGTCACTCATTGCACAAATGTTAACATTTTTCTGATTGTTTCAGCATCAGGCCAAATTCAAATTTTAATCTAAAGACATTAAAAATAGATAAATTGGTGTTTCTCTTTGAAGTATTTTCCAGAAGGTGATCACCTCCAGTGTTGGAAAAAGATCTCTATTTTCAATTTAACGTTACACAGGTTTATCTTGCATTTCTGGTTTCTCATTATGCTGTTCTCTGCTAGAATAAAAAATCCTCTGGTAGCCACTGTTTAATTCCTACTTGTGTCACTTACACTCAATAATTAAATACTCTGTCATCTTGTTTTAATACGCTAAACTCTAAATCTTTAGTCTTTACATTTTCTTCAGTCCTTGAATTATTTCTGAGGCTCTTCTCCATGCCCTGCCCTGTGCAGCATCAACCATACACTACAAAGGAGGAGAAGTCACCTGCCTTCTACTATATGCTGTTTCTCTATTTCTACTTCCAGAGTTAGCCACCATATCCTCACAGCTAAAATTCACCGATTATTTTCTGTAATTCAAATATTCTCTTAAAGAACAGAAACCCATTTCTGAATAACATCCAAATGTCTGGGGAAAAAAAAACTTTCTTTTCATTTCTATTTCCTACTTCTGCACAGGCAGTTTTACTTTGAATGCACTAATATATATTTTGTTTAACAGGGACTTATTTTGCTACACAGTCCAGGTTGTTTTGTATGACTGTCCTGCCCTCTTCTTTGATTACCATTCTGCCCATCTTTTCTCATCTGCAGTTTTTTTCAGCAGAAGAAAACACTGCACGATGCTATAGCTTAACACCAGTTCCTGCGAAGCCCTAGTAGAAGCACCTCCATTGGAGAGCAATTCCCTTTGGCGATTGTTTTTGTGGGCCTGCCAGTTAGGCAATAATGCATGTAATGCAGTATGCTTGAGTGTAGTCTGTATAGCATTATTTTTTTAATCAGAAAACCATGTAGTACTAACTCAAGTGTCCAGAGTATGTCCAAGCAGAATACAAGTTTGGTAAATAAAGGAATTTGCACGGAATTAATCTCCTCAGAAAATGAAAACATATTTGTTTGGCCATTGTCTATAGTGTAACATACAGTTGTACTGATTATACATATATTTCTTAATCAGTGAAATGCCAACTTTCTTATCATATTACCTGGGAATGAGGACATGCATAATTTTCCACTGAGATCTGGGTCATCCTACCTGACATTTGGAAAACTGTTGCAATATTAGCACTCAGAATTCTTTAATGCTCCTAATATGCCACAATGTAGTAATCACACTTAGATCAGGGATTACCTCCACCAGTTTCTTCAGGCTAATGAATGAAAGGTGACTGGTCCTATTCATTTGAATTGCCAACTTAACATCAAATTTGAATAAACACTGCTAATATGCCAAGTTGCTATGCCCTACTCCTCTTTCCTTTGCTAATCTTGTAACTTCCAATGTTTTTCCACAGAAGGTGGCCCAGAGAGCTGTGCTGAAGTAGTGTGACAAAAAAATATTCATAATGAAAAATGCAGTTCCCCAAAAGCAAAAATGTACAGGCACTCTGTTAGTCCACTGATTAATTTGTTAGCTGTGCATATGAAAAAATGACCGAACATGAAAATACTCAGATGTACAATTTCCAAAGTTTGTGCTTTTTTTCCAAGAAATTAATAAGAAGTTTTCCTGTCACTATGTCATCCACTTTTCAAAAAAACTGCTTACTTCCTCACCTCTTTTTAATCCCTGTGATCCCCGTAATCCTGTGTGGCATTGCCTTGGTGCCAGATTAGCTGAGACACTCTCCACCCTCTTGGTCCCCTTCACAAATTCTCTTTGGGTAAGATTTCTTGTCCAGATTTCTACTTTAAATCTTATATTCCTGGATTGCTGCGCAGTCTAATAATTATGTATCATGATTCTTATCTGCTCATGATTCACCTCAATTGATTCAAACAAAGCCTTTTTGTGCCATTCTTTCCTCCAATTCATATGGCACGCTGAACGTGTTAGAATTAATTTAATTTTATGCACTATTTTGTTGAAGGCTGGAGTGAGTGTTGGCATACGGAAGACTGTTTTATGGTTGTGTGCAGCACAGTAAATGCCCACTGCCTTTTCCTTGGAGACAAGAAGTGTGTGGGCCCCAGTGATACACTGCCAGGGGATGCAGGGTGAATGTTTTCAAGATGAGACGAGGGAAACAATTTGTGGAATACTTCTGTATCGCTCACAGTTAGCGTGTAGGCTGCTGCCAAATGCTGGTTATTGTCTTCCTTCCTGAAGCAGTACCGCTTGAACACTGCAGCACAATGCTATTTTCAGCTCCTTGACGAGATGATTACAATGTAAAGTCATGCTGCGTGACCAACATGCCAGGTGTTTGCTGTTCTAACTCCACTTCTATTACTTTGGGGATGAGAGAATGATGAAGGGAGGGGTCAGAGTTACTTAGGAGATTTTCCAACAGCAGGTCAGCTTAGATAGCTGGGCTATTTTTGCTTAAGGCATTGGTATAATCTATATGTCCATTTTTCTGTTTTCCATTTTACAAACAAACTGTAGCAGTAAAATCAGCCAAAATAAAATGCAGTCTTCCAAGAATTTCCGAAGCAAAGCATTCACTTCTGAAAGATTAAGATAGTGCCAAACAGGTAGGTTTTTCCTCTCCCGAACAGGTATTGAGAAGGCTGCAGTGGAGCAAATTCCCCAAACTACACAGCATACGTGCTCACTGGCACAAAGTGGGGTGGAAGGGAGAGGAGAGACGTAGTACAGACACCTTTTCCTTCTGGACATTCAGTCCCCTGCCAAGTCTATAAAAAGTGGAAAAATTAAAGATGGACCTTGTGATTCTGGTTTTTAGTATGCTTTCTTTTGAGAAAGAGTTCGAAAGAGGTCAGATACACTACTTAAAAATCAAATAGCTGTAACAAGTGACAACTAATATGTTTTTTTCTGAATGTGTGTTATATATACTACAACCAAAAGACATAATTCCCAATCTGATCTCATAGCAGCAAATTTTTCCAAAGGATGTCTCATAACTAGCTGATAAATACAAGTATGTTTCAAGATATTTATTTCAAATCCAAAAAGACTCAAATCTGTGTTACTGGATCCAGATGCCTATATTAGCAATTTCTCTTTCTGATGGAAATGGGTCAAAGTCCAGTGTGAATGGGACAACAGTGGATTCTTACACTGATTTTTGTTTTTTTCAAGTTTAGGAGGTTAAATAGATGTAAGGAAAGGAAGCACTGATGATATTAGCTAACAAGGACTTCAGATATTCTTTCGTAAATTAATCAGTCTAAGGCTGAATTGATAAATGGAAAAATAAATGCATGAATCTACAGACAATAAAGATATCTGTAGAAAAAAAATTATCCCCAAAGCTGTTTATGTTATAATAAAATGAAATCAATAGTTTATTACATTTGAGTCACAAATCTTGATTGCCTTTGAAAGAAATTCGAGGAAAGTTTCATTACAATTCTAAACCTGAAAAATCCTGTAGGTCACAAAATTATCACACAATTTAGGAAAAAGCCTCATGTCAGTAGAGACGTCAGAGTAGAAATAAGCTTTTTAAAGCTCTATCATTAAACTATGGCCTAATAAAACAACATCAGTGACCCACACCCCATTGACACAAAAAGTTTCTTTAGAACAATCATATGCATTCAAAAAGGTCTGACAGTGACCAAACCAGCTCAACAGCCTGAAACACCTCTGACTAGCCTTAGGCTCAACTCAGTGCAGATTTATGGTTTTATAATCTTGCTTAACCATATACAGCAATAAAAATGGAAACTATCTTTCCAAATGTTTTAAGAGTCAAAGAGAAATTCACCAAACTTGGTGGAATTTGATTATTCACCTGCACAATCATGAGGATCACTCAGCTGTCAGATTTATGTTGCTGTTGATTATAGTGAAAAAGAAAAGACAATCTGAGCTGCATGATGCCTCAATTCCCTGAGCCTCACTGAGACAGTCACATACATGAACTGGACTTCTCAAGGTTGAAAAAGTCTACACTCTCAGCAAACAAGCACACATTATAAAATACCTCCCTTTTCAATCAGCTGTTGCTCTGCCAAAATGTTTAGTGATGATCTTGACACCTTTCTTTCAGTAGGAGAAACTGCTGATTTGGGCGAGATTACGTTTCCCTGCTGAAATCCTGTGTATTTGCAATAAATGTACACAAAGTCCTGTTTCCCTGAATGTGGTAGGAACAAACAGCAGAAGGTTATTTCCTTGTTGAGAAATCCAACTCTCCTTTTTCAGTAGGTTCTCTGCTCAACAGAAGCTTTTTCTCTTGGCTTTCTCCCTGGGCCACCCACATTGCCTATTTGTTTTTTCCCAGCTTTTAAACACGTAGCTCCTATCAGTTGATGTCTCAGCCAGTGAATATAAAATAATTTCCCAGGAAAGTTCTTTGTTCTCCACAAATTAGTTCATGCTTCAGCTTTTCTTTGTAGGATAACTGCCTGGGTGGTGGCTTCTACTGTTTTCAGCAATTTTACTTCATACAGGAGCTTAGCTGCTGCTTCTTGTTTAAACTGAATGGAGGGTGCCCACCATAACCAGGGGATTAATGAGGCCTGGAATTTTCTGCAGATCAAAGACAAACTTTATATGGTAGCCATTAACATCTTCCAGCTCAGCAATAGCATTCCTGAGAAAAGTCAAAGAAAAGCTGATAACGATCAAGCCACAACATCACCTAATCACTTGTTTCTCCTGGTTGAAGTATTTCCCTCAGGTTATCATACAAAGTTACACTTAAGATAGAAAATAGAAAAAGGAAAGAAAAAAAAAAGTCTTTTTAAAGGTAAAAAGAGAAGAAAGCTAAAGAACATATAAATAAAAAAATAGACCTGGGAGGAAAGGGAGAGAAATAATAGGATTGTAGATTTCCATAGATAAACTTCAACATCTATGGACTCTGATTTATATGTGGCAATAAATGAAAAATGGCCAGCTGCAGCATGTATTGTTATTTAGTCTTTGCCCCAGCATTCCTTTGAACGTGATTGCCTCTTAACAGCTTCTAAACTATGGTAGTTTTGGGCTTGATTTTGTAGAGTCAGCAGGAATTGGCATTGGTTTATCACTTTGTGAAACTTACCAACAGTTCAGGGGCCGCTTATGAAGACGTTAAGTCTTCCCCTCTTCAAGGGAAAAAAACCTCCATCAGAAAGATAGAGATCATACTCAATCCATCACTTGACTTTAACCGACTGGAGTATCTATCAGAGCCTTAAGACAGAAGAATATTTCCTGGTAAAAGAACTGTGAATGGAATGATCTCAGCCATGGGAAAGGAATTAATGATCTCTGACATTCCCCCTGTCTCTGCGTAATGAAAAGAAATAATTCATCCTCCTCTCACCTTTCTTTCCCCAAAGAAAACCATGGAGAAATAGAAACCTAACAAACAGAAATGTATGTTTTCTAGAAGATACACATAGTGCAGTGCACAAGGAGAAGCACAGAAGTTTCCCTAGGTAGAAACCAAATGATATTCCCCGAATGTTTCTTATTTGCACAAATATAGCACAAACAAAGACTGCAATTATGTTGCTGGAAGCACTGTTTTTCCCAGACTGTGAACACAACAAGCCCATATCTGCAGACTGCCCTCCATGTGCATGCACAACACATTTGATAGCCTGGTTTCGCTGTGCTTGCTCAGAAACTCTGTGCCCTGGCATCTGCCTATCAAGTTATAGCAGCTGGATGTCACACCAGGACCCAAGGCCTGAGAACCCTAAATCCATGCATTAGGAGCAGCAGTAACGGTGATCACATAACTCTCAGGTATTTTGAGGACCATGCTTGTACAAGCTGTCTCTGAGCACTTCCAGAAAGAACTCTACAGGAGCTGAAATGCCGATCGGTTGCCCTGTGATGTAATCCCAATAACCTTTATCTTCTTGTATTGGAGATAATACAAAACAATAACAAACAGGATGACTTGTCCACCATCACACTGGCAATCTTGCTCCTTAGAAAATTGGTCTGGGAAAAGCAGTACTAGCTATACAGCACTGTGTTTGTAGTAGCACTAGTTCATAAGGCAAGTTAATTATACTAAGCATTGCATTCATGCAGTGATAATGCTTCCAGTGAGCTTGATGTCCAAAGTGGCAGGGACAATCTAGATAATCCTATGAATAAAACTGAAAAGTGGGCAAATAACAAAATAACGTAGCAGCATGCCTTGCCTCGGAATTTTTGCTCAGTTTTGTAATGCTATTTTCATTTCACTTAGACAAGTAACTTTTTTCAATTAATTACCAAATGAAATGTCTATTTGTTCTTGCAAAAAAAATCAAATAAATAAGGGTAAATTAACAGAAATAATTTTGTGGGTTTTTTTAATCACCATGTTGCAGGTTCTTTCAGTTTCAGATTTGAAGACTAAATGGGTAGTCAGATTCATAGATTCAAGCTATCCACAGCAGCATCTTTCTAAAAGGGCTTATCTGACACACACATTTTGGTGTTAATTGTTTTGAAAACTGAAATTGGGAATTAAAATCATCTTCAAATACTAATAAATAAATACAATAATGAAAGCATATAATGAAAATAACTCTTTAGTGGAATTATTTTTGTTTTCCTATAACATTGTAAAGAATGTATTCAATAAGACTGCTTAAAGTCTAAAATTAATAAGAGTGCTTAATGAATAAAAAAACCCTATGTCCAGAGTTTTAGAAGTTCAGTGACAAATTTTAAAGAGCAAGTAGAGCAAGTAGGTCTGGTTTCAACTCTGTTAAGTAGAAACAACTTTAATATTTTTCAAAATTTAATCCCTTCTATCATTTCAACTCTGAAGCAGACCAGTTTGTATGCCGTGTTGGTACTTTTTTGCGAGATCTCCAAAATGACTGAGACTCAGCAATTGTGAACCATCCAGCAAATGCAAGAATAAGAGCATCTAACGTTGCCACCAGGTGGATCCTTCAGTTTTCTGAGTCTCAGGGAATCTTTTAAAGTTGACAGGGCAGTGGTTTGGCTGACATGACAATACATGCAGCCTGAGCAGTCGGTAAGGTATAGCCATAAGCATGCCAGAAATGCATAACCGAGGAGGGAGTCATCTGCTGTCCAGGTATATTAGTGTCGATTCATTGACAGATTTAGTCCTGTGTTCAAAATGACAGTTTTATAGTCTCCTGTGGATGGGTGAGAAGCAGTGAGAAATAGTGCTAAGTCTTGGGATGAAAGAAAAACATGACAAAACAAGCCCAGGTTGTTATCTCTTTTAGACAACAGAACAGCAACTCCACACTCCCGGGTTTATTTATAGATGTATGTGTAAATCTCTCTTCTTGTAAGCGTGCAGTTCCCACTGGAGGTATAAGAGGGGAAAGGCAACACAGAAGAAAAGCAACACACTGAAGACTAGGTCTGCATGGCAACAACTGAAAGGAAAAGGCAATTTTCTGCAGAGTCCAAAAATCAGCAAGATACTAGCGTTGGGGTAGTGAGAGAAATGGTATAAGTTTTAGAGAAGCTACAGAGAGCTGGTGGAATTCTTCTTTACTGGTTGAGCTGCTAAGTAGCCTGCCAGAAAGCAGTAAATCCAAATTCATTTCCTTCTTCTGCCAGAGGGGAATTCAACTCCCTCATAACATCTCCAGTAACAGCTATAATCACTTGGTTATGTTTGATGGCTGATAATTCTGAATATTTCTCATTGTAGGTGTTCCACTTTGCCTGAATTACTTAAATTGACTCAGAGAGGATGTGAATGAAACACGCGTCGTGGTCAGACACTCAGGACACTTAAAGGAGGTAGGCTTTTACTTGGGTCAACCGTCACCTGCCCAGTTGAACAGTTTAACTCAGTCCCTAGATCCAGAGAACCAATAAAAAATATTACATGCCTCCATCTAATGGATTCTGTCCACCCAAGTGGCCTCTAAAGCTGGCTGCTGGACAGCTTGGGTTGTAACCTTAACGGCCTAATGCTGAGAGCATTTTCGTTCATGGCCATGAAGAACTGAGAAGAACCTGGTTACATCTGCTCAGCAACCTCCTCATGCATTTTGGATGGCTGCTGCTGGAGCCCCTTAAAGGCTTCTCTTCCCCAGCTGTTTTGTAACTCTATCTTTGACAATTAATTTCCCAATTAAAACCTATTCTTCAAATTCATGCCAAGCTGACTAGCTGCTTGGGACAGAGAAGTCTGTTGCTCTGATGTCCCACAGTCAATGGAAACAGCAATTGCCAAACTTCAGTAATCCCTCATTTTGCACCTACAGTCTGCACGGCAAACTCGTCTGCTGAGTGTGTAATCTGGTCCAGGGCCATGCACAGTCATGGGGAAAGGATGTAGAGGTCTTGACCTGCATTGTTCACACTGAACACATGGAAGAAGGACATTGTCCACCCCCAAGGACAATTTTTGTATTCTAGTTCTCATTGTAACCTACAAATAGGACCCTAAACTGTCCACCATCTGAACTCTCTTCTGCTGGACTGTCATCAATGGTCTGAGAAAATGGTGAAGGAATCAGGTATAATAACTGTGTTTCTTAAATTTATACATGAAGTGGATCTCTGACACAGAGGTTCAGGCCAGTTTCCATCTCTTTTGGCCTTGGGAGGACTTGGAGAAATGTAACGCATAGACATCATTACGTAAATATATCATGCATTTCTCCTTCACAATGTGTGCTTTGTACATGAGTGGAATATGAGAAATTAGGAATCACGCTGTTCAGTAAGAGCATGGTCTAATGAAAATCCAGTATGTGACACACATATACCACTTGTGTAAAACCTATGCAGCTGAAGTAAATTAATGGGAAGTACACTTACAGAAATCAGAGCAAAGTCTAGGAGAATAACTACTATAATAATTTTTATTTCTACCATCTCTTTTTATTCAAAGAAATTCTTGTGAGGACAGGCACTTATCAGAAATTTTTAAACTTCTCAGGAGAAAATAGTATGGGCAAGTACACATAAACATCTCTGAAGATGAATTACTAGTAAAATTATCTGACCCATTTTGTGTGAATTTTGATTATTCAGAATTATTTTTGAACACAGAACAAAACATACTTCTCATTTCCACCCTCACTGTTTTTACAGACTTGGTGCGGTGTACCATAACTACATATTCCTGCTATGGGTCTACAGTAGCCTCTTTCTATAGGTCTTAGCACTCTTGTCCCTGGTGGATACATATTTGAGTGGGTTATCAGGCGCTATCTGAGCAAAGCATGGAATACCCCATGTGACACACTGTACTTGATGTCAGTGAGGTGCCCATCATCAGCCTGGTGGAAAATTAAAGAATGATACCATAGCTGTTGGAAAGACTTGACAGCAGTTTTAGTCTAATGACTCACTTCAGGCCAACAATCCCACTATATCTCAGAATATTCAAACTGGATTGCCATTTTCAAGACTGTATGAAGGGAATAAGTCCTATTTTTCTGAAGGACTTCGGGTCATGTGCAGCTTACCTATTTTTATCACCTCATTCAGGCATTAAGTTAATTGATGTAAACACATAGGCTCCAGGGATTCAGCTAGCAGCCGAGTGAAGGTTCCCAGTACATGTTTTTTTGAAATCACTGTTTGCTTACTGTTGCATTTAGGTAGTCAAGGCACCAAACTTACTTTGCAAAAGAAGTGACTAAGTTACTTATTTTGTATAAAAGTGTTTTTCTATCTGTTTACGCTATATATTCTCTTTCATATAGTCTTCAGTCAAACAGAATCTGAAATTCATGTGATTATTGAATTATTTAATAACATGCTTCTATTAAGACTAATCTGACACTTAGAAGTAATGCAATACCAAGCCTGTCATGAATTCAAAAACTACTTCAGAAATTCTTTATTGTGTTTTTTTTTTTTTTTTTCCCAGAAGCTTCAGGTGTGGGAAGGAAGCAGGGGAGCTGAACTCCTGTGTTTAGAGGACATAGATTGCCTTGCTCTAGAGTATGTCCCCATGGCCCTGGGGCAATATTTTGTTCTCACAGGAGTCTGAAAGTCTTGACAGAACCAGCATTAATTGGATCTGTCCAATCTGTCTGAGAGGAGGATTAGGTAACAAGAGAGCTTGAAATCCCTGTGGTTTGAAATCCCTCCTTATGCATATTTAGACAATACAGTAATCTCAGTTACTGCTTAGGAGCAAATTAAACAGGAAGGCACATTATAAACACCTACATAAATCCGTTTTTTACTGGTTTTGGTGCACTTTTAAGAGAATCTACTGAAATACAAAAACCTACTGGGAAAGCAGGGGAGGAAATCTATTTCTGTAAAAGTTAAGCTGAACCAAGTAGTTTATAATTGTTTATTACTTATCTTCTCTCATTATAGTTTCATGAGAGCTGTTTGAAGATGAGAAAGCTGTGTCTCCTACTGTATGGCAGGGAACATATTTCTGGCACTCAATAACTAGTAACTAATAATAGTGATAGACAATTAAGTCTTCAACAAGGCACACCTGCTAGCCAGTAAACATTTAGCTGCCAGGTAGCTGCCAGATGGCCTTGCACATTGAAAGTTAAGATAGCTGCTTTCTGGGCCTTTTTCCTCCGTTTGTTTGCTAGCGGGTGTCACTGCATGCTGGCTTTGTTGGGAGGAACCAGACGCTGCCGGGCAGGACACAGGTCTGGCACTGGCATCAGTGGGCAATGAATACCACCAACAGGAAGCTCAGGGACTCTGAGAACCTGTTGCAGCTGAAATCAATACCAGTGTGAGGTTAAAAATGCCTGGAATGAGAAGGTTATCCTTTGACAAAATATTTTCATGTCATTCCTTGTTTTAAGCCATTGCAAAAGCACAGGCTAGTGCATTTAATCAACGACTCACAAAGAGCCAGTGGGGGAGAAGGTTACAACTCCCAGTGTGATCTTTTAAGCAATCTGATGTTTCCTAACAATGGAGAGAAAAAATCAATTGCAAAGCTGTTTGCTGCATTTCAGTCACATAGCCCCAGCCTTTCTCACCAGCTATAGCATGCACAGCTGACTTGGGAACAGGGAGATCTGAGGTGCAGGAAGCAGCTGAGAGTGGCCAGCTGAAAAAATCTGACATGCATTAACAACTGTTTCCCATAGCCTGAGTAAAAACAGGAGGACTTCAGTGGCAAATTAACTATGAATTGCTCTCTCTTTATATTTGCATGATTTTCCATGCTTATTTACACCTGGATGGCCAACTTTGTTGACTGGATGCGTAATATGATGGGGCAGGATGTCCTGCCTGCACCCTGTGGTGTCGCTAGTGTTCCCCTGAAGCACCAGCGCCCACCATCCATGTACCTTAGCTATTTTGCTTCACAGGATTTAATGCACGTGGAGGTATTTCCTACCCACATTCCCCTATCTGCATCTGAGAAGTACTCAGGAAAGAGGAGAGGCAAGAACAGGCTGCTGTAGCTGTCAAAGCAATATTTGTGTGATAAGAGCACCTGTTTTACATGGTAATACTGCCAAGGGATCCCATTAGAGATGGAGGTCCCTTGGACTAGGCACCATACAAGTCTGTGAGGAGAAGGAGCCCCTGTGTTTAAGAGTTATAAATTTAATTGTGTGTCCTGGTTTGAAGTAAAACTGAACCAATTTTCTGTTCTGTAACTTTACATCCTAGCTAGGCCTCCTCTAACTCTCTGAAATTAACGGCATATTGTGGAGAAAACTGCTCATTCTCAGAATGATAAGACCAATGTTTGTGCTCCATGCCAAGGAATGGTATGCAGGGAGGCCCTTGCTTATACTTATTGCTATAACAGCCAAGGTCAGCCAATTTCGTTATTTGCCCCTTAGAGGGTCAGAAATGGAAAAAACGTAGAGGGGTCACATCGGTGGGGAGGAGGGGACAGGACAGGTGACCCGAACCTGACCAACTGGGGTATTCCATCCCATCTGCCCCATGATCAGTATAAAAGCTGAGCGATCAAAGGGTCAGCCCCCTTCCTGCGATGGCCGACGTCCAGAGAGGACTCTGTCTGTTCATCTGCCTTTGATCCCGATCCGTGTGTTCCTGACTCCAGAGCTGGAATCCAGTTCCCTTTCGTCACTGAGTCCAGTCTGGGACTTCCCCAGTGCCTGCCGGTGACGTGACTGTCATCCTGGGAGCTTGATACGGTTTTGTATATATTATATCTATTTCATTATTTTCTTCTTTATTTTTATTTTAATATTAATTCTTCATTAAAGTAGTTTAGTTCATTCTAAACTTCTGAATCTCCTTATCTCTTTCTCCTCCTCTCTCCTCTTTTGGGGGGAAGAAGGGAGGGGAAGGGCCATCTGTCGGTCTGGTTTTGGTAAATTTGGCCGAAACCACAACATTGTGAATACTGAAAAGTGGTTGGAATAAGTAAAAAAACAAACAACCTTCACTTTCTGCAGGTCACTTAGGCAAGCTGCTCCTTGTAACATATTGCGGTATTGCATCAAAATTTCGTTTTAAATTTTCCACAAGTTCTGTAGAATATCCCACTCTGCAACTCTGTTATGCCACACAGAGTAGGGCTTTGCTTTTTAGCACAAATACATTTTGCTGTGAACTTCAGGCCTTAACAAAAGCATAACACAAAACATAGCACAAAACATATCAGCAACCTAATCACAGATCCGGTTTCTAAAAATGAGGTAGGCTCAAAATTCTTCAGTCAAAAGGCACGAGTGCCTCTGGCTTGCTCAAAGTTTATCACTCATTTATTTCTTCAGGTAAGCATAAAGACTCATTGCGCTCCCTTCTGTCCGAGGGTAAATCCAAAGTGTCTTTACTGACATCATTGCTGTTCCTCCTGATACACAGGAACAGAATAATTCATTTTTCTTTTTCTTTTTTTTTTTTGATTTCAAGCATATTTTTACTCAGCCTAGAACACGGTGACAATCATAACACAATTCACTGAGCTACCTCAGAAGGATGTATATACAATTACACTCTAACAAAAGCCTCTCTGGAACAAAGTGACATTGACAGCAAGAGAAAGCAAGATCCTCCTGAGAGTGTTTCATAGGGAGAGAATAAGCTTCTGCTGGTGTCAGACCTTCCCTTTCACAAACCCGTAGGAAGCATTTAAACAGGAGGAAGGAGAGGCTGCATGTTCAAGAAATGTGCAGATGGCCTCTGTATGTGTTTCTTAAAGAAGTCACCTTGTGACTCTGTCCTGCCAATCCTCCCTGCCCCTCTCCCCTCCCCAAAAAAAGCAACCAAAAACAAAGCTTGCATTAGAAGTGTTTGAACATCACAAGCTTCTCAGTAATAAAATCACATCATAAAAAAATGACACATATTCCAGTGTCTCCTTTGCTGGGCCTATCTGGCACATCTGCAAGGTGGCATGCTGCTCAGGAGAAACGATTTCCAGGGAGCCTTAATCTCTAAATCTATACCAGGATTTCCTCACTGAGCAGAGGCAGCTCAATCCCTAATACCACCCCCGCCAGGATGCCTTTCGGCAGTGATGCAACCACCAGATGGTGGCATTTCCACTGCATAAGGTACTATTACTGCATTTGAATTGGCATGTAATTAACGTGATTCACTGGTAGCATGTGTGTAATTTTTGCTACAAAAGGCAGCGGTGTTTTAAAAGGACCTCTGATTATAAAACAAAGGACAAACATTTTTCAGGACAGGCTGAAACTGTTCACCCACAGGTTCCACAATACCTAGCAATACCAGGAAGGTAGCAACTGGGAATTAGAGAAAACTGGCTCTGAGAGCTAGCAACGACAGGCAGAGAGGAGCATTTTTTTCCTAGGGTACCTGACGACATCTGGGTCATATCCCTACTCCTGCAGGTGTCTTCCTCTTCATTAGTAACTGGAGTTTACATTCAGCTCAGGAAGAACTGTTGCTTGGGATACAAGAACTACAGCTCAGCAGTGGAGACAAGGAATAACCTCGGTGTCTATATATCTACAGTCACTTTCATTTCTTCTCCTGGGAAGTCCGTCAGCGGAAGTACCCAACAAAGGGACCTGATGCAGACAGAGGAGAGTGGTTGGATACTGCTCCCTCTACAACCTTCTACAAACTGCCACAGGCTTCCCCTTAAAAAATAACTTTATCCACTTAATTTCAGGCTAATTTCTTCCATCGGTCTTATACATCATCAGGGGCTTAAACAGCTGTCGCCAAGAGTGATAGCGTGGAATAACATTATTCACCTAGACATTTTTTGGAGCTAAGACTCCTTTCCATCCAACATTTGGGAAACAGCACTCTTGTCTTTCTAAATTTTTACTGTCTTCTGTTGTGGTTTTTGGAACATAAGGCTGGAAGGGCCCTCCTGGGTCACCAAGTGCATTGGTGACCAGTTTCCTACTGTCAGTTCCTCAATAGTTAACATTTCTTCCTCCTACCATTTCTCTACTGGGAAGCCATTACAGGATGTTACCCCTCTAATGATTAGGATTTTTCTTGTTTTCCAGAGTAAATGTGTTCATGTCCAGTTTGTATCCGTTTGTTCTTGTGCTTATGTTAATGTTTGGGGTATCAATATTTGACTTCTCCTTCCTGACCTTTCCCTCCTAGATTATTCCATGGGATGATGCAACTCCATCTCAGTACAAAATATAAATTGGCAGTTGTCTCCATGCAGTGAATCTCAGATATCTAAGAACTTCTAGAGGACAACTTTAATCACTCGCTTTCATTGCTCCCACTCCTCCACCTCTTTTCCCTCACACATGCACTTACTCAGAAACGTACGCTCTGCACACAGTAACATGGAAGGAGTATTTCATGGCTTTCAGCTCCTACACCTCTGCCCCAACATAGCTGCATCATCAAAACTCTTTAATTCAAAAAGGGTTAAGCCAGAACAAAATGATCTGGTTTACTCGCACCGTTGTCTCACTTCTGAGGGGTGGCTTTCCACAGTTCTGCTATTGTAGCCTGTGATTGCATGAGAAGCCTTTTGCCAGTAGAGTACACCACTATTCTATCAGCAAAGAACTCCTTGCGTAAATACAACCTTGTTCAACATCCTGGCAACCCTGGCACAGAATGAATAGAGCAAACAACCTGCTTCCTCACCCCTGAAAATGGATCTGAGCACATTAGCTGGTGCTGTTGGGCAGCTGGAACAGACATTTCTTGCCTGGTACTTCCTGCGTCATTAATAGGTGATTTCAAACTCCAAGGCTCTAACCTGGAACATTGAAAGAATACACAATCAACAATGAATATTTTAGTGCAATTTGAGTGAGAACCCATTAACATTGTTTCTTCTAATTAATTGCACTTGTTGTGCTGTTTCTCCAGTGCCTACACCTCTGTTTTACACTTGCACACTAGGAGAGAGTGTGAACAAGGGCATGGAGCTCAACCTGAAGTTTACCCACCTGGCACTGGAACGGCATGTGCTGGGAAAGACATACGAAACTTTTCTGAAAATCTCTGTTGAATAAGAAAAGCTGTGGGAATCTAGGGAGAATAGGGGCAAACAGCATCCAGTGTCTTTTATTAGAATACCATGGAAATTTGGATAGAGAAAAATTACTCCCCTAAGACTGGAAATCATAAAAGCAGGTATTACTTATCCAGTTTAGCAAAACTGTTCCTTCTCTTTGAGAGCTTTTACTGACTCACAGGAAATGACTCTGCAAAGTGCAGTTGCCAAACTGTGCGGGAGCTTTAATGTGGAGCAAGGGCAACTCTGGTCTTTGCTTCTCCATCTCGAGTGAACCAACTGTTGACACAAGAAGCAAATATGCCCAGGGGGACATCTGCTAAAAGCAGATTTTCTTCTGTAGACTTTATTTTGTATTTTGTACTGCAACAAATGAGAGCACATCCCCCAGAACATGAAGAATGCTACTGTATGTTCGCATATAAGAGCAAAATTCAACTAAGAGTGAAAAGATCCCTTCAGGCATGTTACAGGGCACTCCAACAGCAAAGTGCACTGGACACTTAGAACAAGCTAAAACTTTCTTCCCCTCCTTCAGCTAGTGTAGAACAGAAAAGTGCTCTTAGGACACTCAAGAACATTAAAACAACTCTTCTGGAGTTAATATTATAATCCCATTTTGTTGCAGTGCAGCCCTTATTTTACTTTACAATTGGCAAAATGTCACAACAGCATGGTAGGTCATTACACTCAAGTACTATTCCAGTTGCACTGGGCTTAAGTCTGCACTTCAGATTGTCATTTACCCTTCCTCTGCCTGTTCTTACAGACACATGATATGCCTTCCCTACCTCAAATGATAACGGACATCTAAGCTTTATATCAAGAGTTGAAGCCACCTGTCCTTATCTTTTATATGTTGCCACTTGACCCAGAAAACCAGTGTGTACAAAAAAGGGCCTGTTTTGCATCACTTACCCCATTGAACCAGTGAAATAATATATGAACACCATTCAAAACACTGGAAATTGTGTCATCATCTCTAGTGGGCCAGGATTTCTCTTTAAAAGGTTTGGCTTTGGCAGTTACCTGATCTCCTCCATTTTATTATAATGAAATTAGAAATAAGATGTCCATTAATTCCCTCACTTCAGACAGATTATAGTAAGAACTGTCTCCTTGATTTTGCTGCAGCCTGAGATGTAAAGTTTTTAGGAAATAAGTTCTCCATATCAGTCAGTAGATTAAGGTTCCAGGTCTGATTTCAGGTTGTCCTTTCCTTTACAAATTTCAGAAAAATGTAATATGTACCTACCCTTTAAAAATATCTTTAAACTCATTAAACAATAAAAGTACCCTCAGGTCTTAATAAGACAATCAACCTGTGATTATGGGGTGGAAACTAGATAAAGCTCATTAAGAATATAGAACTTATTAAAACATTAATATGGAAGTACCAGTATTATAGAATATCATTTCTATAGACACATTTATTGAAAAAAGCTGAGTAATATCTCTGAAAGACAAAGAGCTGCAATCTGCAGTCAAACCTGAAAGGCCATCTTTTCAGGTGAAATTACACTGAGCAATCTGTTAGCTAAAGCTGGAAAACAATAGGGCTTTCTTTACTGCTGGATGTGAAACTAGAAAATCCTAGGTAATTGCATTATTTGAGAGCACAGAGGTGGTACAGATCAAGAAATGTCACAGAGTTGCTCAGGAGGCAGCTGGCTGGGGATAGGGGAGCATACTTTTACAGCAGCTGGAGGATTGTTTTCTATTTGGCTCTCAGAAATGGACAAACAGGACAGTAGGCAGCAGAGAGGGAGACATGCTCCATGACTTGGTGGAAAGATAAGGAACCCAGACACAAAGACTCAAAACCCAAACAAAATTCTGTGAATAGAAACCAGAAGAAAAAATGCATCTGGGATTTAGCACATTATTTATTTTTTTTCCCTAGATCTGCATGTTTTCCACATTAGTAAATAAAAACTAACATATTGCTTCATCTCATGTAAAATGTGCACGTCTGCACATATAAGCACACCCTTGAAAAGAGACACCACAGACTCTTGAGTCCCCACTGAATAGTGGCTCAGGGAAAGGTATGCCTGAGCTACAGGGTGGACATCACTGCTTGTGGGAGTGCAAAGCAGCAGAGCTTTCCTCCCATGAAGGCATATCCCCCAGATCCAGGTTACAGGAAGCAGCAATGTTGCTGTCTACCTAAACGAGGGAAAGCTGAAGATCATGCAGGTGGGGTAGAGTGACACCTACGTGGCAGCCTGGCAAGGGTCCAGCTTGTCAGGGGAGAACATTGAACAGATGAAATCCTTACCTAAGGTGATTAAGCAGAGTCCCATTTACTTCAGCAGAGCTATGACATTTTACACTAAGGGAGGATGTGGCCCCGTTTTCTTCCTTTGTTTCGTGTTCTTATTCACGGTCCACGGGAAGGCTGAGATTGCGATCACATTACGCCTTGTTCGAGACACGCAGAGCTGTACACCTGCTGTTACTCACTGTACACCTTCCTTTCTAGTTCACTGGGTTTTTAATGGTGTGCTTTCATTTTATGCTTATGCAGGGACAAACATGTCTCTTTAATTCTACCTATTAGCATTGTCCTCTAATCCTACCCTTAAAATAGCAGAACAAAGGCAGTAAGTAAAATCTGGTTTGCCTGAATGAATTCAGAATGTATTTTTTAAATCCAGAACACCGGGCTTTCATTAGCAGAGCAGTGAGTCACCCTATCAACTGTACCCAGAATAAATAAGAACTGCATCCATTGAAATTGAAACTGTGCTCTCCCTTAATGGGCAAGTGTCTCTGAGGAGAACCTGATGGGAGAAAGTGATCCAGCTTTTGGGGATGTCACTCCTTTCTCCTCAGCTGTGAAACTTTCTGAAATATTTTTTTTCTGTTCCTAGAAAAACAAAAGGCACATAAGATGCAAAATAATACTCTCTGTTCTTAGCTGCTAGCAAAAAAGTCTCTATCACAAAAATTTTCATACTAAGGGTATTCCTGCAGTCATTCCTGATACCACAACACTTATTATCCTTCTTGCTATTAACAGCATTTATTTTTAGTGCGGCAGTTTCACTGCAAAATGCTATGCATGAACACATAGGATGAGAACCCCTGTCCCCTAAAGTACACAATATAAGGACAATAAAATCCTGAAAGCAAAAAAAAGAAAACACCATACTAGCAAAGGGCCAAGTCTCACACACTTGATTACCTTCATGAAAAGGCTCTTATTCCTAGAGTAGTCCCATTGACCTGATAGGTGTTTGAGGACTTAAGTCTTACAAGCATATCAGAATTTGGCCTAAACTCTGGATTAAAATAACATGATGGAAGACTGCTCTGTATCAGTTGCCCATCAGGGATCAAGGCTACCAAGCAATCACACAATCACACCAGTTCTCCAGAACTAGCCTTTGGCTGTCCTTTGCTGAAATTTTCACTAGTACACAGCTGTGTATCGTAAGGATTTGGGATGTGATTTAACTGAAAGAACTGATAAAATTATAGGTTTGTGTATTTATCTACTGGTCCTTTCGATACCTGCTTTCTTGCTTCAGAAAGCAAAACCCAGTGAAGTTACTTATACATTCCATTTAACGTGTTATGCGAAATCTTAGTCAAAACTCAGGTTTTTTTGGAGTTCACTGTAACTATTTCAAAATTAGATCCAAATTTACCTAGAATGTTAAGTAGTTTACTTCCATTCATAGTTGGTATTACACCTAAATAATGTTACCTTCAGTAATTGAAATTCAGTGGCATGTCCAGAGCAAAATGCAAAAAAAATGTCTTCACTAACATGGTAACTTCGGCCTCTTCAAAGAGTGCCATTTTATGTAGTCATTTTATCTTTGTAAGGCTCAGAGTTTTTGTACTTGCAAATGTCTGGGCTTTCTCTGTTTGTTGGCCAGTCTGAATGATTTACCTAAGATCTTGTGAGGTTATTCAAAACTTCCTTCTAGGAAGCCCAGCAGCTTCTGACTTCTACTATTTGTGTATGTACTTGCTGTCATAAGAAACCTTGCTGGCTGCCAGCTGCTGTATCAGTTCCTTGAAACAGCAGACAGGCAGGACAAGCTAGAGCAGTCAGAAGGTTGCACTAATTGAAGATGGGACACTTATTTGGCAAATGACTCCCTTAGCGCTAGCAATTCTATGCTCACTTCAAGTTTGTCACTGCAAAGGAGTGTCACCATCGTTGTGAGAGGTGAAGAGTCACATTAGAACCTTATTTCAGCATAGAATTAATCTTACCTGTATATTTCCAGTGGTTTAGTCGTCTTATGAAAATCTTGAGTGGTGGCACCTGCATATTTTCTGTAGGAAAGTACTCCATCATCTCATATGTTTCCCTTATTAGAGAAGTTATCTTTGTTCATTTTCTCCATGTAAAATTTAATCCTCCTCTTTGTATACCAAGATGGCTTAGCAGGGCTCTGTGGTCTGAGTTATAACTGGGTATATAACTGAGTAACCCAGATACTTCTAGGGCTTTTATCAAACAAGGCCCTCAGCAGTGAAATTTCCTTCATTTATAGATAGCTAATAGTCCCCTTATAATCACACACAAATACAGATCAGGTATAATAAAGCTTAGTCATCCAGTGACTTTTAATATATGCATCCATAAATGGATACCTGTGTTGAGAAATCATAGATTTCATTTTCAGAACTGCAAACTATCAACTCTCCAACCGAAAAGGTAAGTGCTCAGCACCTGCGTAAGCCAGACCCTTGTGGTACCTCAGGCTGGGTGTTCATCGCTTGGGGTAGGGAATACATATGGATGTATTTGGAAATACAGACTTTCTTCTGTTGTACTAGCAACAAAATTGCTCTAGCAACCATTTCTTCCTCCGTCATCTGTGATGTTCTCCTCAGCATTCCATCTAATCCCATTAGAGCTTGTGGCACAGATGACTGGGAATTCAATGCAACAGTTAACTCTCAGTAGCAACCAAGAAAGAATCCCTTCAGGCCAAATGTTCCCACAGGTATGCATACTCAAATCCCTCTAATAGCCCTCTAAGCTTAAAGGAAATATTTCAAGTGACAGAAGGAGGGAAGCACTCGTGTTCTGTCCCTTGGAGCATGATTACAGTCATCACTTGAGGCCTGGAAATTGCAGAGTATACTTTTCCACTTCAGAATACTTTCAGATGTTTCATCATAATCTAAATTTCATCAAAAATGGACTATGGAAGAATTTGATGATGAGATTCACATTGGGATCTCCATGATTTATTTCTAGTTCACTGTCACTTAACATATTTATTAGTGACATTTTGCAACATCTTGCGTCACTTGTGACTGCAAGCCAAGACGCGATGTGACTAAGAGAGAAGGGAAATCACGCATAATGAGATACAGCTAAGTATAAATACCCACCTTACTTCAAACAAAAAAGAGGACTGGAAAGGAGGGGAACGAAATTCTCTGTGACATATATTTTTAGACAGATTCATGAAAAAGTCATTTTTGGAATGGTTTTGATTACTCATTTTAGTCTTTCAGAACTTCAAGTACATTGTTACAAGCTGTCTCCATCTGTCAAATCTTTCTTAAGTGATGCAGAGATCTACGCAGAGAGAAGAAAGAAATACCAGATTTTCCTTAAAAAGCTCTAGGCCAAGAGCTAGTTATTTTAAAAACTAAAGTTGGTTTTTTCTGTTTGTTTTTTTTTTAATTTATTTTTTATTTATTTTTTCTTTTTTTGGCCAGCCACTGGTAGTACAGTGAAGTTTTCTTATATCCAGACCACAAAAAGAGAAATGTCCCTAGAGAGGTGCTATATTATAGAAAAACCACCTCTTCTGTATTTGTGTGCCCTGCTTAACTAGCTCATGTTTGCTAAAAGCCAGCAGTATTGGGTTTGTTGCTAAAAGAAAAACTGCTTCAAAGATAAAGGCAGAGGTAGTTATTGGGTCATTCCAGGTTGGAGAAGATAAATGCATGAAATGTTACCATATATAATTTCTGTGTCTTTGAATGTCTTTTTTTTTTTTTAAATCAATAAAGTATAAAATTAGAAATAGAAATATTTTGCTTATTGAATTTTCTGGTAATATCTGCTTTCTAGCGTTCTACCCTGATATTGATTTCTGACAGTGTGCATATGTAAGAGGTATGTGCAGATTTCTGCGTGAGTCAGTTGACAAGAGAAATGAATGCCGGCAGTGATGGGAACCCTGCCTCCCACCCGCGAACCTATGCACTAGCTGCTGAACGCATTTGCAGATTGCTCTTATGTCTCATAGCATAACAAAACAAGCTCCAAAAGCAAAAACAATTGAATTACCCACAGCAAGCCACTGCTAAGAAGTGTTTTTGCATTCTTTGATTAGCATCTGCTGTATTAGTAGAAAAACAGCCTCTAAAAATAAATGGATAAGGTTATGCTACAGAAGTGTTTAACTTGAACCTGAAAATGAGAAACATCCAGTATCATGTCCTGATAGTCTCCCCTTACCATTTAACAACCCAAGGCTACCACTGCTGCCTACTTGCCTACTGCTGGGTAGCTACTTCCTTTTCCTTTTTTTTTTTTTTTTTTTTTCTGAGGTCGCTGAGGAGTCTTATATTCTGCATTGCCCTGCCTCAACAATAGTTGCAAGGAATGTAAGCAGTTGTTCCTGATCCATTCAGGAACTCTGAAATAACTACACTGCTCCAGCACTATGTAAACATTTTTTTTCCAATCACATGAAACTCAGTGGATTTCTTACTGAGACCATCTATTCATTCAAAGAAAATAGTATGAATATCAATGGAGAAAACGGTGTGAATATCAATGGATGAGATCTAGGCAATTCTAACAGGAAAGAATGTCAAATCCTTTCTACTGAGACATGGTCCTCTAAGTGATTTAGTGCCCCTCAATGCCCACTGAAATCCGATATTCAGCATGTGGCAAGAAAAGGTTTATAAATGATAGATTACAGGGAAAATGACAGACAGGATGGCAAATCCTGAAAGACAAGTGATTTCTATTTATTTGTTCATTTGTTATAAACATTTTTTTGCATGAAAGTCTCTTTCATATAACAAAATTAATATCAATTTGCTGCAACTTCCTCCATCTCAATAAATAGCTTTGAAACTGCTGCAATTCCTCAGCTGCATTTAAACTATTTGATAAGCAACCTTTTGTCATATACCAATATGTGACTGAAATGTGCCTTTAACACAAATCAGAAGTGAAGAGATCAAATAAATCTCTGGCATAATTACAGGGCTTCCAAGTGAGCTACGGTAAGATGAATTTGACTTGAGGCTGTATATTTAGCCTGGAAACAACCAGCCTGGGCATCTCGAATCAGACAGACCCAGCACACGTGCAAACGCTACAGCTGCCGCCGTGATGCAGATGCTAATAATTCAGAGGCTTTGTACCCTGTGATTATGCACGTGCTGTGTAGTGGTTCAGATTAAAGAGTTAAACAAAGTGCATCTCCCTCCCCTCTTGGCGGAAAGATAACTCAAACCCATCTGATATTTGCAGACAGTTGGACGGCAGCTGAGGTTTCATTAGGAATCCCACGTATGGCCAGAAGCAACATACACCTCGGTGTTTCCGGGAGCCGCAGGCAGCCAGAACAGATGGTAGAAATCATCATCCCCAGACAGTCATCAGGGGAACCTCAGGCCACATGCTTGAATTTTTCTCAATGAACCGCATACAAGGCAGGCATTCGATCCATGTGACGGCAGCTGCCGGGTCCTGGGGGAGCGGGAGGCGGCGGAGTGGAGGAAGGCTCTCGCAGGTTATTAACAGGTCACACTGTGACATTAGCAGTCCGGAAGCATCGCCTCTCCCAGGGGGCTAAAACAAAAGCAAGGGAGAGGTTCCACATAATTCAAACACAGTTCAATGCTTACAGATTACAGCACATAATCTGCTTGGCAACAGCACAGCGCACAGAGACACTCTGCTATCTGATTTCCCTCTTTCTTCTAGCTGTTTCCATTAGAAATGTCAGAAGGAATCCTTGATGCAGTAAATGTCCTATGCAAATCTCAAGGGAGGAAGAGCACAGCTTTTCCCTGCGATTTTCAGAATAAGACCTGGAGGCAAGGCTGATGGTGACGGTTGAGCTCCCTTGTTCAGATGTCCCCAATCTTTATGTTCCGTTCGTGACATGCTAGACGCTGCTTTGCTTATTGATCATCGCCGCCTGTCTGAATCACCAAGCCCCTTCTGTGAGCAGAGAGACTTGCTGCAACTGTCTGTCTCATTAGAGGGAAACTTTCCGTGGTAATATTTGGAGGTAACAAGCCATTTGGGAGAAGAGGCTTAAAATATTGCATTTGACAAGGCAGACGGTTTTAAAAATCATTACCCCAGCCCTACAACTACCCACCTCTTTGCTCTCATCCCAGCCCTCCCCTGCATAGCCAGACATGCACACCAGTCTGCAGATGGAAAATCTCAAAATCCTGGCCTGCTTTAAACATCCTCTGTCCAGCACTGGCAGGTTGGGGCGATGGTACTCGGCCAAGCTCTCTGAATTAAATCCTGGAGAGCACAGTAATACAAATATATATATGTGTGGGTTTGTGTGTACACAAATAAGTGGGTGAGGGTGTGTGCATGCATGTATTTGTAAATACAAATAGAATTACTTTATACCCGGAAGCTACTTCCTTTTTAATTGCTTACACATTCTAAGTTTAAAATGGAGTTTATCAGGATCTGAATCAGAAAGATTCTGCAAATAAATATGCCTTAGGATTTTTCTTATGCTAAGTGAAGTTATTGAACAGCCAATTTTCTACTTTCTCTGTAGAAAAACTTGGTTATCCTTTGCAGCATTTTTTTGGTTTATTATGTTTTTTGTTTCCTGCCTTGTACAGCAGACAGACCCCACTCACACTCCTGTTTTTTTTTCTTGTCTGCTGTGCTGGGTACTGCATTTCCCATTCTCCTGCTTGCCTATCTGATCCAGGTAGCTACTGGAAAGGTAGGTCTCAGCTGATCCTTCTCAGCTTCTCCAACAAAACTCAGTGCTCACTGGACCATTATGTAGGACACCAAATCCTAAGTGCTATCCTAAGAATCCTTTCCAGTAAATTCATTCTTTGCATTGCACTGGGAAACCATAAGTGTGGACTGTGCAGTGTCTGATACACCCGGATTTTCCAGGATCCATTGCATGCGAACTTAACACACTGCCCGGCCAAGAAGCAGAAACCTGGATCTGCCATGCAAACACTGACCATTTGTCTGGGACTTCCAGGAGCCAAGAAGACTGGCTAGGGAGGGAGAGAAGTGAAGCTGTACTTGGTACTGTAGATTAGTTGCAGCACTCAGCAGTCAAATTGGCCTATTAACCCCCTTTGGAAGCATTTACTCACACCTGAAATATGGGGTGAAAACCCAGAACCCAAAATAACTTTGTCACTCTGTTAAAGATTAGCTAGCCAAAACGAGCAAGGCTGTGGATGTGCTCGTGTTGTCAGTCCTGAGAAGGAGACACAGTCCGTTCAGTAGCTCTGTGAATTCAACGGGCATCCCAAGATGTCCCCTTTGCACTGTCATCAAAATATTTTCTAGAAGTGACTGAGGGCAATTTAAATAGGGGCATGTATCAAGTTTGGGGTACTGGACACTCCCACGCTGAGCTGGTGCCTGCAGAGTGACTCCGGGCAGGAGCCTGTGCTGGCAGCACAGCTGCAGTAAGGCTTCCCTGGCTATTAAGAAAGAGGCAAGGTTTGCAGGTAGAGATAACGGCTTTTGTAGAGGAACTGTCAGAACTGGAAAAAATTAACAACTTTTCATGCTCATAGGACCCTCTTCAGGCCTGGAGCCGAAGCAAGAACTTCCTGGGTGGGAACAATTAGCTGTTAAGAGCGGTTCTTAATTTTCACAGCCACTAAGGTTTGTCAGATTGGAAATGATGATGTATTACAACCTTGTGCCAAAGTCTCACACTTGACATCCTTTCAAATCCTCTTATTGTCTGTTCGTATGTAAAAGACCTCAGCTCTTACAGACTGGAGCTTGTGCTGACTTGTTGTAGTTTATGTACAGCTCTCCCGCTGGCAGTTTTTTAGTAGAATATGTGGTGGCAACAGCAAGGACTCTTTTCAGCACAGAAGATTAATAGGAATGCAAGTGAGAGGTGAGTTCTTTTATCTGGGGCTGCAAGAAGTGTGCAAAATTCAGCCATCAGAAAACATTACTGAAGAAAACTTTCCTTTTTTTAAAGAGTTCTACTAAAAATACTTTTTCCCTTTAACATAGAAATTGCTTTTATCCTAGTAAGAATTATCTACAGTACTAAGTCTAGACACGTTCTTCTTTATTAGAGAGTACTTTTGTATGAGTTACTTTCAAAAAGTCTTTCATGTTCCACCAAATGATGAGTGTTAATGTCAGTGCAAAGAACAGGATTTTAAAAGAAAAAAAAGTTAATGAAGTGGGATGAAATTACAATTTGTGAAAGAAGTGAAGCTGACAGTTCCCCATGAACTCCATATTCACCCACAGATGGATGCAGAACTACTGGGAGTAAGGACCTAATGGGATGCTACATCCCACCCTTCTCCCACCCCTAAGTGACACTTGGTGCTGTATGTGTTCTCTAGCCCAAAGTCCCCAGTGACCATCTCACACTGCATTTCCCCTAGTCCAGTCCCTTCGATGCTGCAGCTGCATCTGCTCTGGCCCAGGTAAGCCCAGAGATTTTCCATACTGTCTCACCAACACAGCAATTACCCCATTACCCCAGATGTGGCACATCAAGTCCAATGGCCTTTTTTTTTTTTTTTAAGCTAGGGTAGCTAAGGTTATACTGTCCATTTTCAACTTATTATTTTTTAAAGTTTCCAGTGGAGTGAAGTTTCACAGGTTAAGTTTTTTGTGCTGTGTCTCTATACCAGTTATAAACTTGTTACCTTTAATGTTACTGTTCTTGTACTGCAGTGAATAGGAACTCTAACCGACTTGAGGTCATTCAATCAATGACCTTCAATTTTTATTCCATCACCATGTATCCGTTACCCTCCTAAAATAATTCTGTTTTTTATATGGGAGGCCTTTAAATGGAATCTTCCTTTTATGAAAGGATATCAAGAGTCATAAATATTTTGTGTTGCTCCTTTTTAGACTTGAAGTTTTACTTTAGAAATGGGGAAAAAAGAAGTTAACGCTCTTTTCAGTGGGAGATCACACCACTTATTTTTTCAAAGTGTGAAGATGTGCACTTGCAACATGTCTATTTTCATGCTCTGATTCAAGATGACAGCTCAGTTACATGTCCATTCACTTCCTGCAGGTGATAGAAGGCAGTACTGGTGAATGACACATCAATGGAAATTGGACAAGGCTGTTCAGCTAATTTTACCGTATGCGACAGCCTCCTAGACACGACACCACGACATCGCGTCTTTCCTGCTGACATCAGCTGAATGTCCAAGTTTTGTCCTGAGAAGAGCTCATACAAAATCAATAAATGCATGGGTAAAAATCTTAGCTTTGTAAATAATATCAGCATGCGGTACTGTGCCACACAGAATGGTAAGGGAAATCACAATAACAAGGCTGAGATGCTGGATCGCAGCAAAAGTATTTGGTCACATACCACATATTAAAGAAATAGCCTGTGCCAGTCCTGTGGCATTAGCACAATATGAACATCCTGAAGCAGAGCCACGATCAGCACATTCCCTTTGGCTTGCTATGGTGGAGTAAAAGGACAGGGTTTCACTAAAAATGTATGGGCTCATTTGCAGACAAAGCAGGGAGGATATTACAGCTCCTGGCAAGGCAATGAATGATGCAAGGCCAAGAAGGAGCAAACTAGACCACAGTGGGGAAAGAAACGATCTCAGAGCAAGCTTATGCTATTTTCCTACCCTGACACAGTAGTTCAACAAATCCTTTGAGTGTCATAAAGAAGCAGGCTGAGAAAGGTGATGGGAGGATACCAGAGATGCAGCATTAATTCAGTGTGATCAGTGACTCAGTCCCAGAGTTACTGATTGCCAAACATAACCCTGCACCTTCAGAGGGTATGAACACACAGAAAGCCTTAAGAAAAGCAAAGGTATATTAAAAGCATGCATGAGAAAGGCAAACACCGAGAAAACAGGAATAACAGAGAGTGGCAAACACAGAAAAGGAAGCAACAGCAATGAAGGCAAATATGCACAGAACAAGCAAAGGATAGAGAGGAAGGTAAACACATAAGCAAAAAGTAGTGATTAAAAGAAAGGTTACCCCATAAATCTTTCTGGAGTTTTTCTTGAACCTCCAAAGAAGACATTCAGTCGTAACAGTGATTTTACTACATGAAGCCAGAACAGAAATCAAAACCTGCTTTAATTAATAGCTATACAAAATTTGTAACACTAAATCATAGACTTCTCTTTTTAAATTGTTTGTCCCTCACAGTTGCAGAAAAAATTCTGAAGATGCAAATGAAGGGTCAAAATCTATGAAGCAAATAAAAAAACAGGAAAAGATAAATTTTTGGGGTTTTGCTTAGTTTTGTTTTGTTGTTTTAATGAATCTTAGATGGTGACAACAGTGCAAATACTGTAACCTTGCTTTGTTATCACTCTACCAACCGTACCAGCTTTCCACATGTGCAAATACTTATGCATAACTGATTGCCTGATGTGAGAGCAGGGGGAAAACTCACTCTTTTGAAGTATTCTCTTAGCTCAGGATTACTGGGTTATGGTCAAGATTTAGTTCAGCATGATTTCCCTTTACAAAATTTTGCAGCTTGCACCAACACTTCTTGTAGCCATTGGAATAAATTTCAGATAGCATAACCCAAAAGAAAAGAGAAATGAGTTTCTGTATTTTTCTAACACAGAGTCAACCTGAAATATGAACAGTGCCCAAAGAAAAGTCATGTTGCATTTCTGAAGGAACTCCCCCACACAGATGTGGGTATTTTCTGCTGTGAAAAATTGGCTACTTAAATTGGCCTAGCAAACTTCTACATCAGAACTTAAGTTAATGTCTTAAAAAATATTCTTGACAACAACAAATACATCCAGTTGTTTTGTTGCTTCGTTTAAAAGCATGACAAAGCATCAGGTGACTAGCTGTCCCGCTGAACAGCTAGCTTTGACAGGAGATTATTTTCCAGGGTCAGTGTTAAGTAATTAAAGATGTCTTTCAAAATTCCCCTGGGATTATTTCTATTGACTTAGAAAGCTATAAATGGGACCCCTGATTCTCCACCTCCCTACTCAGTGGTTCACAGGAGGCTGCAATGTCAATAGAAGTGGAAAGGACTTCCCCTGAAACAAATGAGGACACGTGCTGGTTATTAAAGGACTGCATTATGTAAATCTTTATAGACAAACATTGAGAGACTTCACCAGTTCCAGCAAACAACAAAGTACCAAAAAGTACTACGTCACTTTTTCTAATAGCTAAGCTGGGAACCTACCTAGAACTGCTCCAAAATAAAAGCAAGCAAGCTGCCCTTCTCCTTCCCAACACTAAAGCCTTTGAGATAATGAACTATAATCAAAACCGGCTTATGTGTTATATTGCAGACTTTGATTAACTCAAGATACAGTCACTTCCTACTACACAACGTCTCGTGCTGCTAGTTTTCCTGTCAAAACCACAGTCTATGATACCAACTAGGTCATCACAGTTGCTCTGATTCTGCACTGGTGCAAAGTGGAATTGTCTCAGAAAAAAAATAAGGGCCGTAAAAAATTCTGCTCTGAACTTGGAAGAACTCCACTGCAGCAACGAAAACTGCTCTCAGCTGGAACCAAAATCTACCTTTAGCCACAAACAGCAGTCTTCCAGCAGCCTGAACAACACATACCAAGGTAAGGAACATAATTTCAATAAGGTAGAAGTGAAACAAAGGTGAAGTTAATCTCCAACAGAAGTGATTAAGAAAAAAATATCCTAAGCTCTTGCAGACAGCAGCGGAACTCGACTCCTTCAGGAGCTGCCATTGCAGTCAGTTAGTGCTGAAATGTCCTTCCTTCCTTCTTTCCTCCCATAAATGGGTGATGTAGACAATTTTAATTCAAAAATTCTAATTAGCATATACAATACAGCAGGTGCTCTAGCAAATCATAGACATCTGAATAAAAGCTTAAAGGCCTTGGATTATCTTTTAACACCAGAATAGGAGACTTTAATCAGGTCTGATATGTCTGGCACATACCGAGAGTTAATTAGGTTTAGTAGTAGTGATCATAATGGAAATGCTTAGGTTTGTGGGGTTTGTTTTTTTCTTTTTTTTATGCCAGTAGCAAGACCTGAGGAGAACTCAGCTTACTGTTTCAAGGTGATTTCTGTGCTGCCTTGAGGCTCTGAGGATTTATCTTCCTCTGGTCTCTTCTGGTGGTCAAATTCCAGACTGTAGGTGTTACTGTCCATGGCTCTGCCTTTCAGATAATTACTTAAATGCATGGGTGTTTCATACCTGAAACATGTTACCAGGTTAAAACTGAAACACAATATATGTATTGCTGTAAATTAGCACGCAAAGCACCCAATTTGCTTCAGGGAGAGCAAATATCTAAGTAATGGCATCTAAGAAAGGACATGTCTGAATCGGGCCCTCCATCACAGAACTCTTAGTTAACTCAAAAAAACCAATGCCCCGATGAGTGTGTTTTGTGTTGCTTTTTTTATTGCCAGTTAATATATGACCCAGTCCCAGAGACTTAAATCCCCTTGGCTTGGGGAAGGATTGCAGAATTGTTCCATCAGGTTGCATGTTGTTGTCCCGACAAATTATTAAAGCTGTTCATGACCCGAGGTGCTAATATAGATTCTTCACATTTCCAGTAAGCCAGTTTGCAATGTATTAATATAGAAAGCATTTGATCTCAAGTCAAATAACTTCATTTTCCTTCTTAGCCCAAACAACTGTTATTATCCTTCTGCACCGGAGAGTCAAAACTTACCAACTTCCTTATTAAAAATAAATCCGTGTTTCAGCACAGTAACACCAAAAGCAACCAGCCAAACAAAAGGAAAAGAAATGAGCGTAGAGGCCAGAAAATATGAATGCTGGGGGGTTGAGCAGAAGGAGCTAAGCTACTTCCACACTAAGAACTGGCCTCCCAGAAGAGACATTGAGTACTTGCATGATTAGACCAATGAAAGTGATTTCACTTTGGAATGAATTTATGACCCACTTTCAAATCCCTGAAGAAAACAGGGATTTAAAATGGGAAAGCTGAAAAGCCACAACAGCAGCAATGCAAACGTCTGCTCTTTTTCTCAGTCTTATAATAGTGTCATGGCCCTGATGTTAAAAAAAAAAAACCACACAGTATGTCAGCAACGTGCTGGAGGCAATGGAAGTTATCAATCAGTAATGTGAAGTGGATTTAAGCAGCTTAATAGAGGGCAAAATTCAATTGATTAATGGTTAGGGAAGTACTCACTGACGTGGAGGTTTCAAGGAATTACAATCTGATTAAAATTCCATTTCAGAAATGAAGGGATATAGGATGCTAATCAGTCTAAACCACAGATTATTAGTGCCAGCTATTTGTAACAGCTGGGTCTATTGTGATAAAAACAAAATGTGACTCAATTTTGGTGAGAGGGGTGATCATTTATTTATTTTGAGAACTAGAGCACATCAGAGTAAGCAACACCCATGCACCAAGCTTGCTGGTCTCTGGCTGTCATTTAACACCTGAAAATCCAATTGGGTTTTGGTCAGCTTTGGCGGGAAAGGGAAAACATGGATCTCTTCAGTCACCTACAATGAAATAAGTTTTTGTATGTTCACCAGAGCCACCTCAGGAGGCTCCAGAGTCCTCTACAGCCCTTCAGACTAGGGTGCTTTGGGAACAAACGTGGATTTAGAGGTCCTACCAGCAAGACAGGCTATCAGAATGTTTCTTTTAGAGATGTTATGGTAAGATAAAATCAGTGCCTACAGACCTGAAAGATTTCTTCTCCCTTTTTCCCCCCTTATTTTAGGATGAACGTCTATTTGGGTTAGGAATTCAAAAACTCAAGGAAATATTTCAGTAACAGTAGCTTAGATCTGCCTCATTACATTTGGGTTCCCCATAAAGAGGCAATCTCATGGGCTTGCTTGAGAAAGAAGAAGATTTAAGGCAGTACTTCTCATCAGCTCCTAAATTAAGCAGACCATTACTGTGCTGCAGTATTTATATCATGGTTTTAGGAGCCTCAAATGTGAGCTTTTCCAAACCACATTTGTACTGTTTCTGGAATGCAGAAACAGTTTCTTTCAGCTCTGCTATTGACAGTATTGGTTTGCTCTGGCATGGCTTCTAGTTCTGAGTACAAAGAGCTGTGACATTTCAGAAGATGTGTAAAGTCATACTTAAGATTTAAATCCTTTAACTGGAGCCAAACATCTGTTATCAATTGAAGTTGTGAGCACTGATCCAAATTTGGAGTTATTCTGGTGAATTAGGTCAATTTCTAAAGATTTATTGGGACAACCTTTAGGTACGGAGATTTGGTTTGATAAGAAAGAGACAGAATATGTTAATAACTCCTAATTTCCATGTATTTGATTCCTCTGGAAAGAATGGTGTTTGGACCTGAAAAAAATAAAAGAAAAAGGATTTATAAATTATTTCTAAGTACCTGCATATGGCATCAAAATAGAAAAAGATATTTGTCGCATTATTATTAACTTGTTTAAAAAACAAACAGTTCTCTGAGCTTGATGAATGTAAGCTCATTTGGGGGGGGCATATCAAACATACGAAGGGAGAATTAAAAACAAACAAACATACAAATTACAGTCTGTTCTTTTCATCCAGTGAGGACCACTGACATTCAGACCTCTATAGCCTAATTTAGGCAATCTTTCACTTCTGGAGCTGACCTCATACTATGAAGCAGAAAATACCTGGGGCAAAATGAACATCTGGTAGGCTTGAGAAGATTGAATTTTCCTGACAGGCTTGTTGCATCCCTGCCTAAAATAAAGAATTTTTTATCTGGACTCCATAGACCTAACAAATCACTGGGAGAAGGTCATTAGTTCTTCAGATGTGTCTAACTTTGAAGCTCACATTTCCAGGTAAGGAACAGTCCTTTTATGTAAGGGTCAACTTATATTCACCTTATTGCCATGGGACAGCTTCTGAATGGAGACTACTCCTGATTTTTATCCCTCTCTCTGTCACCCACTGATATAGGCAAGTGCCAGGCCTTAAAAACCTACCAGAAAGAAAGTACATGGCAGAGGAGTTTCAGCAGGCAGAGTGGAAGCTGTGTTTTAGCATACATTATTCAATGACACTAGATGGCAGAGCAGCTGTTTTGAATTAGTGAAATGGCATCTTCCAGAGTGGTTTGCTGTTATTTTATTTTATGCCATTACAGTTTGAAAAGGTGTTGACTTATCTATGCTGGCTTTTGATTTTAATGAACTTCTTGGCTGAGGGCTGAAGTCAAAAGTATAAGAGGATCAAAATGAAATTTTAATCTAGTCTAAGGGTGACAAAAGACTGAAAAACGAGAACAGAAAGGACCAAAGGACTGTCCAGTAGCTATTTGACCACATCAGCTGAATCTATGTTTTTTTGACAGAGGAGGATATAAAAGTTTGGGGTCTAAGAGAAGTTGTTGACTTGGGGAACCGGAAGATTTTGGACAAGAGTCTGAAAGAAAAGTTCAGAGCACTGCAGAAGGACGTCAGAAGTTTGGGATTAGAAACAAAGAGTGGTGGGTCTGGGCTTTAAGATGTAGAGAGTCATTCGTCCAGCTCCCAGGGCCCAGCCGAGGCCATGTGTCCTGGCAGTGGGAGCCCCCCAAACCCAGTGGTGCCCTTGTGTCAGAGCTACTCACATGGAATTCTGTGGACCTTTCGTTGGCAGCACCTTCTCACCATCACCACTGCCAGCAGGCTGGTTTTCACTTCATACTTACCATTCTGCAGGATAACTGCTCCTCGTACAAGTCCATATCAAGCCTAAGGCACTTGTCCACCATGACGTGCGGAAGGGTGGGCGTGCTGCAGCTGTTTTCACCCTCCATATCCCAGAGAAGTATGATATGTGCTAGCATGACCAATTGCACACCCAACATTGCTTAAAACTGTTCACCTGTATTATAGGGGTCCTCATAGGGATGAGATCAGTATTAACTCTCAGTGAATTTCCAGGAACATGTACATATTTTCTGAAATAATACAATTTTTCTGGAAAAAAATAAATCTGGAAAGCGATAAAACCTTTCTTATTGTCAAGCAATAAAACCTTTCACTTTTCACTCAATGTTCTGCTTAGAACTTAGAAAGAAGGAGATGTACTATTTCCTTGCTGCCATCAGACACAAGGCAGAAAGACACAACTGCAAGGAACCAGTGACATGACGAGGAACAGAGACTCCCAGATCCCTGCCCTACCCCCTGGACCATGCTGCTCAGTCATCATATTGCAAGCCCCGCTGAAATGTGGGGCTGTTGGGTCTAAAGTGTGTTCTTTAGAGCCACAAGGCAGAAGGCAGATTTCTACAGCAAAATGCACTTTATTTTCATCTCCCCCTCAAATCCAGCTGACCTGGAAATGTTCAACAGTGCCATGTAAATAGCCCAAACAATTTCCCTTCAGGACCAAAAAAAAAATCAATTCAGATAGCCTTGCACCCTCTTTCTGTCTCCTTCCCCCACAGACCCAAGTGAGGGTAATTAATGAAACGAGTGTTAGCAAGTATAAATTTCACAGAATCATAGAAGCATAGAATGGTTAGAGTTGGAAGGAGCCTTAAAGATCATCTTAGTTCCAATGCTCCTGACGTGGGCAGGGACACTTTCCACTAGACCAGGTTGCTCAAAGCCCCGTCCAGCCTGGCCTTGAACACTTCCAGGGATGGGGCACCCACAACTTCTCTGAGCAGCCTGCTCCAGCGTCTCACGACCCTTGCAGTAAAGAATTTCTTCCTAGTATCTAATCTAAATCTATGTCACAGAAGAAATAGATCAAAATAAAATGTGAACAAGATTGTTTCTACAACACTGTACCATGAGATGAGGGCTGCCAGGGCTTGGCCTTCTGATGTTTTGGGATCAGCTGGAGCACGAGCCAGAGCACAAAGGAGAAAGCAGTTTGCAGAGGGTAATTGCTGTCCTGTGGCTCTGCATGCGGGGTTAGGGCCATCACCCTTTCCCCTAGCAAGTGCTGCTGCCAGCAGAGAAGAGGATGTACTCAGCTGCCAGAACAGACTGCAGACACACATCTGTAAACACAAGCTGTAAACATCACTTTGCACCTTTGCAAACTGGACAAAGCTCACAAAGAGGGCTGAAAGAATGAATTAACGAATTCAAAGAGATGCTGGCATGGCAGTTGCTATGGAAGCAAAAGGAAATATTTTTAGATTGTTCTTGCATCACATATTCTCCCACACAGAAACTCCCATTGCCTCAAATTACCTTTAGCAAGGAGTGAAAGAGGAGCATCTCTTCACTTCATCATCCATTCTGCCTGTTTTCTGAGCTGGTAGTGAGCCCATGCTGGACTTACATTGCAGTCCCCCGAGAACCTGAAAGTTATTAAAAGACAGAAAGATACGTGTGGCTGCTATACAGAGAAGGCATGAAAATTTTTTGTAATTTGAAGTCCATGGCTGACTTCTGTGCATTACTGTAATGAACATGCATTTATTTCTTTCTTCTGGAAACACACCTGACATAATACTAACTCAGATATACAGATCTCCTGTGCAAGGGAAAAAGAGTGCATTAGTTAAGTTATATGCATTATGCAAAAGACATAAACAGCCACATGTTTGTGCATAACTGGATGATTCCCTAGGGAGTAATTAGCATTTTGGCAGAGCAGCTTGCAACTATTTCTGCTCTTCTGCTAGAGAAATTTGATGGGGAGGAGTCTGTTTTGGTTACTAAAATCCAATTTATTGTATATTTTAGTATAGCTACCAGATACATTTCAAGGTAGATAAGCTAGCCAACTCCGATACTATCTTTCTACCAGTGACCTCCTCCCTCATATTCTCTTGCCAGTTTTAATGACAGTTTGAAGCTAAAATGTGAACTGGAAAGAAAGAGTACTGCTAATGGATGGTCTTTCTGAAGTATTGCTCCATTCTTGAAAATCTGCATTTTTAAGCAAACATTATTTTTCCCTTAATGTTGTCATGCAATAAAATTTATTCAAAGTAGCATTAGGGAAAAATACTCTTTCAGCACTGGCAAATATCTTACTCAGAGGAAACAACTCCTACAATACCTACAAGCCAGCGGGTTGTGGGGCTGTACAAAGGCGTACATACAGTTGCCAGACTGCAGATAAGGATCACTTTCACAGAGTCTCTGCAGCAAGTCACAGGATGGTGGGGCGAGAGCCCGAGACGTCCGGTTTGCACAAGTTCCTCTTTATAGTCACGCTAAGAAACGCTACGCCTCAGATAAGACTTCCCACAGCAGACATTTCTTCCTAGATCCAGTGCAGCATGTTCAGAGGGTGCCACCAAGCACCCCGATGCAGCTGGGGGTAGGCGTTCTCAAAGCCTTAATGTTTGTTTTTACAACGGACTTCTTTAGCCAAAGAGGGGAGTAATGAAATAAATGTCGTATGCCATGAAACGAATGGGGGATCCCACACTTGTTCCTTTCATCCTGCAGCTGTACGTCATAACCAGCTCTTTTTCCCCATCCCACAGGAGACAGAGAAGATGCTGAGGCAGCACGCAGGCGCCTGCAATTTCTGTGTTTCCTAAGAGATTGGGAAAGCTCCCAACAGCCCTTCCATACCAACAGAAGTACCACCGCCCACCCCGCCAACAGCAGTGAGAAACAGCAGAGCAGCAGGCTGGAAATGGAGGATTAGCTCCAGCAGCAAACAGGCTGCACTGGAAGGAAACCCCTAGGGAGGAGTCAGCAGCCCTGTGACGAGGGGCAAGCAAGGCTCGGGAAGAGAGCTGCTGATAGATGTCCAGTGAAACCAGTCTCATCCATTCATCTGTCAGGAGACTTCAGTTGTTTACCATGGCCTCATCCTCAATGTGTCAAACAGTGTGCTTTATTAATAGGGTGAATTAGCTTGCAGCTCTCAATAAATTACTGGTTGCCGTTATGTTTTGGCAGCGTTTGGTTTGATAGAATCACAGAATCACAGAATCACAGAATCTTAGTGGTTGGAAGGGACCTTTGAGATCATCGAGTCCAACCACATTAAAAAAAAAAAAAAAAAAAAAAAAAAACAAACCACACACAAAAACACACAAACAAACAAAAAAACACAACACAAAACCAAACAAACAACAACACCCCCCCTCCAAAAAAAAAAAAGCAAGCAGCATCCATCAACTAAACCCCACACACAACACCCCACCACAAACCAACAATCCCGGGCACTAGAGCACGCCCTGAAGAGCCACGTCTACACGTTTCTTAAATACCTCCAGGGATGGTGACTCCACCACCTCCCTGGGCAGGCTGTTCCAGTGCCTGACCACTCTCCCTCAGAAGGAGGGAGATGCAATAGTAATCACTGAAAGGAGTGGATATCACCATCCATCACATGACAGGGTGATTAATGGTACTGCTTTGACCTCTGCCAGTTAGCCCTAGCCAGGAAATAGAAAAGCAGCTTCTCTCTGCAGTCCTCCCTGGGACACACCTTATCTAGAGCTGTCTCTATGCATGAGGGGAAGGAAGCCTGATGTGGCCTCTATCTCTGGGAGGAGGGGGAACGAATGGGCTCCACCTCAAGATCAAAGATGCCCAAGGGAGCAGAAGTCCTTAAAGCTTTACTCTACCTTGGTAGAAAGGAGGAATGTTTAGAAAGAGATGGATTGTATCTGGTGCCCCTCATACTTTACGACTCTGAAGCATGGTGTACAAATCTGGGGCTACACTTTTTGAATGCAAATTACTTTCAGTTTGAAAGCAGGGTTTAGGGTTTCCCATACAGTACATGCTGCCTCTCCAGGGACAATCTGCTAAAACATGCGGAAAGCTTTGCACAGCCTCTCCCTGCAGATTACTGAAAATGTGTTCTTCTGCTCAAGCTCCCTTTTTCAACAGGCTGTTTGCTGCCTCAAGTTCTAATGATTATACCTTCCCTCACCATTTTGTGAATCTTAATATTTTCTCTTCTGATTACACTTTAAAAGCAGAGCTAAATCCCCTTTATGTAGCGCAAGCAAAGCCCACTGCCCTGGTTTCACAGGTTTGGGACAGGCAGAGCTCCCAGCAGGCTGAGCCATATTTGAAGAAAATACCCAACAGCGTCTCCGCTCACTGAAGATGGAAAGCATGAAACCCAGACAGGCAAAATCCATTTGTTTGTAGCAAGTTAAGTATCACTTGAGAGAGCAATTATCAGTTCAAAACCAAGACAGGATAATGGACGTGGTAATTCGAAACTAGTTGGTAGGCCAGTGGGAGAGGGACAAGAAACCAAAGAAAACTAGAGGAGATGGTTCTGCAGCATGACAAGCTCGGCTTGGATGCTGGGAACAGCTGAGATCTGCAGCAGTGAGGCTGCTCTGGAGAACAAACAGATTCACATGAGTGGTTTAGCAGTGACTTGGAAGGGAGCTGCCAGCAAAAAAGTACTTTATCAAAACTTTCAAAAAGTTTGCAGTAGCAAGGAACATCAATGACTTCAGCAAATGATGATGTTTTGTTCTGCAGACACCAGGGTTGGGCAAGGGCCACTCGGGTGATTAATCAGGTGAGAAACTTAATCTACCTACTTAGGCCATGGAAGCTGGGAACACTGTAGTACTGCCAAGGATAGTATTGCTGGGTAAAGTGTTTGTTCAACTCTGAAAAAGGCTGCATTGTTCTAGAAATAAAGACCATGCTGTCCAGCGCTCTACTGTAGCACTCTGTTACACCTTTCTCACAGCCACACCACGGAAGTAAAAATGGATCCTGCCTGGGAGGTATTTGTCCTCGAAACACCCCAGGAAGAAAGGGAAGAGCCCCTTCAAATGCTGGATGTGCAAGAGAGCACAAAATAGTGCAGCAGTATCCATTCCTGGGGCTAAGTCCTTGCCTCCCTGGGAAGGTGTTTGTGCTGGCAAGAGGCAAGAAGATCACTGCAGCTAAGTAAAACAGGACACAGGTTTGCGTTCGCTAACCACATCACACCCATTTACTTGGTTCCTTCTGCATTCCTTACCTAATGCAGGTGGGACAAAGCCCCAGAAAAACTGCCCTGAATGAAGGAGCCATCATAGATCCATAGATCATCATCTGTTATCTATGTTTCCAGCGCAAGCCCTGCAACTCTGGAGTCAAAGGGCAAGATTGTGGTGATGTGGGAGGCACACCGGGCTCTGCCGCTGCTCAGCTGGCCCATGGTTACCCGAGGACAGCATGAATTGTGGCAGTAATGGCAATAGGGCTAGGGCAGCAAACCAAGGGCTCGTCTTCCTCATTCTAACATGGTCCAAATAATTTTACTTGCATTACATTTTTTATGTTGTGCTTCAATGGGCTTTTAAGAGATGGCTGGAGAGTGCTGGTAGAAGAAATGGAGCTGGGATATGCATTGTACGGAGTGTTTTAGCAGAGCAGGATCAGCTGTGCCAGTGCAGGCAGAAAAGAAAGGAGTAAGATAGTAAGACATAAGAAATACAAATTTTCTGGCTTAAAATGATGGCCATTGGGTTTTTTTTGCCTTGCTTACTGCTAGTTCTCTTCCCAACTGGCTCTGTGATAATTGCTTTCTCTATTCACCTCATCAGTCACTGTGCAGTAGCTATTATATCAAATAAAACTGTCTGCAGTGGAAGACCCAGACTCTTCTGTTTTTATTGTTGTGAGGAAGTTAGTGTCAGTAATAGTTCATTACCCAGTTTATCTGCCTCAGTGATCTTTCCTTGACTGAAGTGAAAACTTTTTGTTAAAAACTGCCAGTTCTATTCCCTCACCTTAGTATCCTGTGCTGAAAAGGACTCTATGGCTGTTACAGACATTCAAAGGTAGATCTCATTAAAGATACTGTAAACCGTTCTTTAGAATAGGACAGTGATTAAGAAACTTTGCTTCATCTCACAGGCTTTAAAAATCTCTCTTCTTCATTAATGTTAGAAACTGATTTCTCCCCATCATAGATGATGGTCTTAACATTGTTTTGTTGCCTATTGTACATATATTCCTAGTTAAGCCAAAACATATATAGATTTTTGTGTTATGTCAAAGTGATAAATAAGGCATTTGGGACAAGATTCAGACCATCCAAGCTGTGATTGCAGCACAGGTTAGGCATATTGATCCTAAACAGCGGATTTGGAAAGCCTTCCCGCTGGCACTGCTTTACGTCAGTCATGTTTACAACTCACAGGGGAACTCCATATTGAGCCTTGGAGCTCTCAGGACCACAAGGTTTAGCCACTTGGGTGCAATTACCTACACATGATGAGCCTGGCACTCAGTATGGCATTTAGGCAAAACCTGCGATCCCTGAGGAGGTACACTCTGCATGGACTTAAGCCAGTGACCACAACACAGAGCACCAGAGCTACAGTTATTCTGAGTAGCATTCAGCTTCAGATTAAGAATCCTGAATGTGGGTGCCTGCTTGTGTGTGAGGTGTCCCATCATACTCAGCAGACATATCATATAGGCAATAGAGGCAGGAGAGTGATTCAGCTAACCAAAATTTGATATCCAGGCATGGACTGATCTACCCTGATGTAGATGTCTTGTGCTATTTTGGTTGCTGTGGGATATCCTCCTTGGCCTCTAGCTGCCACTCCAGGACATGAGGATCTCCTGTAAGTCATAGGTCATTTCTGTCAGCCCTCTGCAGACATCTCATATGCTCTGAGGATCTCAAATGGCTCTGTGTGTGAATTGCAGCCCTAATGGCTGGTTAGCTGAATATCTCTCTCAGCTCCAGTGAGACTGGTCTGATTAGATCTACCCTGACCTGTAATGGGACCATAGAGTCAGGTACTGTAATATCAAACTGAAACCCACCACTTCATTAACAAAAACAAGTGCTGATGGCAACATCCACTTATATATAATTACTTATTGGTCACTACAGTCATTCAGGGAACTGGAGACTTGATGTGAAGCTTTCTCTAAACCCAGGAGACAGACTCGTAGCCTCTGTATCTTAGAGTGTATCTAGACTACTGTGCGATGTGCTACCCCAAGGGCAGGACTGACATCACCCTCCCTTTAGGTTGAAGAGCCCTGCGCAGCTTGGGGAAATAGTAGGAAAGTATGTAAAAAGGAACCTGCCTGTGAGGTCCAGCAGCCATGGCTGGGTAGGATCTGTCTCCTGGATTTCTCTTTCCCAAGGACTTTCCAATGTAAAAGACACAGGAACAGGGCCTGATCCATCTCCCAAAGCTGGCTAGAGGTCCCAACCAGCAGGTTACACAGCCAAGTTCCTGTCTCAGTTATTCACTTGTTGATCCCATGAATCCGTCACATAATCACAGACTCATACAATGTCTTTATTTATGTATTTTACAGTTAGGCAGAACGTCAATGTCTGCATGTGTCACACACCATTATATTTTACCTGTACCAAGGCCAATAATTTTGGCTTGATTAAACTTATCCTTCCAGAAAGACATCCAGAGTAGATAACACATTGCTTCTGCTGGAAGCCTCTTTCAAAGGTTAACATTATACTCTACTCATTGTTAAGAAATATGTGCTCTCTTTTTTGTTTGAATTTGTTCAGCTTGAGCTTCAAAACATCAGTTCTTGTTATGTTTTTATCTAGTAGGTTCAATAATCTTTTAGCAAACAATTTTTCCATGCTGGTTCTAATAGCCAGTAACCGAGACATCTCTTAATCTGTTTTTTTGGTAAGCTGATTTGTCCTTTCTCAATACTCATTGCAAGTCAGCCTTCCTACCTCTGAATGGTTCCTGCACCCACTTCCAAGGTTGTTAACTCATTTTTAAAGTGTCATCAATAGACCTGCATCTGTTCTCACCAAGGGTGTATGAAAAGGTTAAATCATGAAGCTCATTTATGCATCAGACATTAGCGAGACTGTTGCACAGGGAGCTCATCTGAAGTAGCTTGTTGCTCTCTTTTTGCCTCTCCAGCACCCCCTTGCCCAGGGGTGGATACTTCTGAGCCTGTGCCTAAGACAGGAGAGAGCAGAAAGGGAAGAAAAGCCCTCTGCTACGTGAGGCTGGTTGACATGGCTTTCAGGAAAAGGAGCAGCAAGGGCTGGCAGTGGTGGTCACTGGGGGACTGGAGTCCAGAAGAGCATGCAGCAAAAAAAGCAAATAGCTTGTTCCAGAGATGACTATAATTTTAAGAGCTGGTTGAACTGAATGGTTTCTGATACAGCTCTGCCTCCTTGTTCCTCTGGTTTTAAAATAAAGAACAAGAAGGATTACAGAGTGGTATTGCCATTATCACCCCCATGCTACGGCTGCTAACAGGGAGTTAGCTGATGAAGTGTATTTGATGTACTTGATGAAGTGGTGGCACAGGCTAATGAAATTGTTGTTCACTCAAGCATGTGAAGACTTTTACTATAATCCCAGTTCTGACTGTTTTTCTTCTTCCAAAAGTAACTTAATCATAATATATTTCAGTTTCCCCAGTATCCTTTCTCCTCCTTCTATCTAACTCTGTAAAGCTAGGACTTAGAGGTATCACATCTTTTAATAAAGAGCTCTGAACCCACTTGAAATCCCTGGGCATTACTTTCACATCTTACCTATTCTTTTGGCTCAGCAGTGACAATGGAATTACGTGCAACGTTTCTGCCTAATTCCTGTGGGTAAATGTTCGTCCTATATCCAGATTTCCTCCTGGTCTCACAGCCAAGTGTAGGACAGACCCATAATTCCTTATCATCTGGCTACATGTCTCTAGGAATAGCTCTAGTTAGTAAATTTTGTATTCACCCTGACATCTAAAATACCACCAGCTTCTTTGATGTGCTACTGTGGGGACAAAAATGGCAGGAATGTAGGAATCATTACAGTGTAAGTTAAATGTCATGCTTTCTAGAACAGGCACTTCATGCAGCTGCCGAAATAGCTCTGCTGAAAAGCAGACTAGCATACCAATTTTCAGATTTTCAGATCTTACACTGTGCATACCAATGCATTTGTAAATTCTTTCTCACTTACGCAACTGCATTACTGTGCACGCAATATTTTAATTTATTTCAAACAAGACACTTAAAACTATGTTTTGAATAATCCAACCATGTAACCCTACAGGAAGGTCACAAAGGTCGTAAAGGTTACAGCTTTAAATTTTGCCTGTATGAGACAGAATAAAAGTTTGCTATTTTACACCATACACTATGAACAAAGTTAATTTTCCTCAAGGGTTTAATATATCAGACTTGACTTTCATGTCTTACTATGTCATCAGGCTCCCAAAACACAATTCTTTTTCTTTGAGTTATGGCAGTGCTTCAATTATTCTGATGACTATACTTGTAGAGGGGGAAAAAAAGAGAGAACAAGGTTAGTTTTACTAGACTCAAGTCACCCACTTGGTCTCATGCCAGCATCCACAATAACGCTTTGGGTAGGAATGGGTCTTAAAGCATCGCACTTGCCAATTTTTCATCATAAAAATACTGGCAGTATTAATAGCTACTAGCATTTCCGGCATCACACTTGACTTCTGGAAGGGGATCCCCTGCCACATTCCAGAACTGACGTCTGCTGGGGACAGCCGTCTTTCCAAGTGCCAACTGAGTTCCTGCAGGGAAGGGCCCGTATCCAACATCCCATCTATCAAGCAGAAGGCAGACAGAATTAGCAGTAGGATAGAGAATAGATGTCATAAAATCTTGAAATCAGGATAGCATTCTATTGATGAAAGAGAAGGAAGATATGAAAAGAAGAAAAAAAGCAAACAGCTCTTGGTTTGTAGGTAAAAAATAATTTTGAAGTTTTATATATTTTTATTAAAAAATTTAATGAAGATTCAAAATCAAAGCAAGAAGAAAAAAGAAAAAAATATGTATTTTAAATGTCTTCTGTCCCTGGCCAACAAAGTCATTCTCCTCGTTTCTTCCCAAGTCTTGCATGTTTGTATTTTTACACATCTATTTATGGTTAGAGCAGTCTAGCATAACATTAAAAGAATTAATCTTATCACCACTGAGGAAGTACTGGAAGATAAAATCAGGATTGCTCTTTGATCATTAAATGGCTTTAGAATTCTGCACACAAACAGATCTCTCTCTTCCTTATCAAATGTCAGAGACACAGTTATGGCTGTTTGTGAAAGATATCTTTTTTCCTGCTCAAACATACATACACAGATCTTCACATGGGACACATGCCCTTTTATTTTCAAGTCTTTTCTCAGATAGATAAATTGGTTCTATTCGTAAGAAGTGGGAGGGAAATTTTTGGGTTTGTTTTCTGTAGGGGAGGGAAGAAAGGAGAGTCATATAGGGGCAAATTAAAAGAAGGGTCTGGGTGTTATGCAAAGGTGCTTGTAATCTTGGAGCACAACTACCTGCCTGCAGGAAAGTACTCTCGCATCCACAGTATGCACCATGTTCAAAATATGTGGGGGGGGGAAAAAAAGAAAAAAGTTTAATTACCATAATGATTTGCAAGTAAATCCATAAACAAACATGGAAATGTTTTGGGTGATGTTGATATGCATAATGAATATGCTAGTTAGGATGCATTTTAGGACATAATACACGTTCACTATATATGTGTATTCATACTTAAGTGAGGCACCTTTATGGTTCACTGTAATCAGCCCCAGGTTGGGGCTGGGCCATGGTGCATCCAAGACCAGCATGGACAGTGGCGGTTTGGCTGGGATAGCGGGGGCACAGCAGCATTGGGGGCTGTGGAGGATGGAAATGGGGGTGGACGCCAGAAGCCAGGGAAGGGAGTCTCAGAGTAAAGCATCAACATAACCTTTTTTTTTTTTTTTTTTTTTTTTCCCCTCTATTCAATTATCAGCAGCAATTATGAACTGACATTAATAACCCCAGTAGAAATCTGGAAAATTGGCTTGGATTGAATGGTGACAGGTCAAGTAGAAAAGGGCGCAGAAGGACTCACAGCTCATCTCTTCTGTATCAGCCCCTGTGATTCAGGCTTACTGCTCACTACTGCTCACTGCCTGGCATGGTAGCTAAGAGAAAAGCTTGTTTCAATGAATGAGAAAAATGTTTGGACTGAAATGTAGTTATAAAAAACATTATGATTTACTGCTTTTCTATAAATTTGTGCTTTTCCCATAGCCCAGCATTTCCCTCACACCCCTCTCAGGCTCTCAACAGACATGTTTTCTGTGTCTCTTTTGCAATGGAGTATTTCAGAACCTGATCACAAGCTCCACAGTGTGCTGAGCAACACCTAGTCTTAACAAGCCCTAAGAGAATGATCCAAAAATTAAATTGTTAGTGTTTCCTCAAGACAGATTAAAACAAATTATTAACTTAAGGTTTTAGACATTTGTTTTCATTTCTTTTTTTTTTTTTTTTTTTGGCCAGGAAAATGCTTTCTTTCCATGCAGTGCATTTGCCTAGCTAAAGCATATACATACAGTCAAGTAGACCACTAGAGTCAATAAATTAATCAATGGGAGGAAGCACTTTCACAGTCGGTGTCTATATATTCCATCATATGTACAGACATACACACACTCTGCGATTGCTTAGTAAAGCTTCCTAGAAACCCAAAGAGGCTGTGTAACACCCTGATAAAATTTTCTCCATTTTCTGATAACAGGACAAAAACATTTAAATTTTTTTTTTTTCTGGGTAAGGCGTGCACACCCACAATGCTGTTAATCTGAATAAACCTGACAGACAGCAGGATCTAACTCAGCACAGAGTCCGGGAGCAGGGCACAGCATAACAGGTCAGCCTAAAAATGACACTTCCCAGCATGTGCAAAGTGCATTGAGGTGCTTATGCCAAATCTACGTACAGAATGAAGTCAGTGGAATTACACTGGGGATGAATTTAGCCTCATAACTTTACTGATCTATTTCCTACAATTCTCTTAAGTATTCAGTTGCTTCCTGCTAATTATTTTTACATTACTTTATAGAAGGCTAGTGTGTGCCACATGGGGCTTTTGCAAAATGTTCTTTAATCATTGTCACTCAAAGTAATTTAAGTTTCTGAATGAGTTTATACAGTAGTAAAGAAGCTGTTAGAGAAAAGGCTATGGTTCTCGTTTTATTAGTTATTAAACTGAAGTTAGTATTTTTCATACAAATCTCCTTTACAATATTTTGTAAAAGCTCATGCCAAGCTGAATTTGTGCTTTGATGGAGTTAACGGAGCTCCCCAGGCATTCATAAAAGTTTGGCCTGGATGGGTGTATGTACACGTGAGAAAAAAAGGTGTTCACACCATGATCTAAGCTTGCAAAAGATAGCTTTAATTTTTAATTCTGATCTCCAGAACTGTTCCTTTATCCCATATCATAGGATTTCCTAGTGGTAGGTAGAATTAAGCATGCATCCCGTCTCCAGGACCCTTCTATTTTTGATTACGGTGAGGCATAGGACTGGGGTATTTTGAAAATATGTAAAAGTGTAAAGATGGTTGCAAAGCTCAAAAAGATCAGCCTCCACTGGGGCAAAACAGTTTGTTGCAGGCTGTACATGGACCAGTTTCTGTAAAGTTAGCAATACATAAGATATGAAAACCGTGACTCAGACATTAAGTGCAAGATCCATTTACTTCAAATACCCTGTATTAGGCGTAACATGGCCCAGCACATGCCTGAAAAAATATGGACAATCTCAGGTTCTCTGCTTTCACCACCATGCAGCCTTCTCAGAGTAACTCGCTCTTTTCTGAGTCATCTTCTGTATGGATTAATACTAGAGCTTTCCAGATTCCTTGCAAACCACTCCAAATATTGCATTTACTTTAACAAGCAAACACATAACAAAACAAAAAAATAGCAGCTTCAGTGTAATTTCCAAGCATGGTCACACCAGGCCCAGGATACCATGAAGTCAGACTGCTCCAATTCTTATTATGGTGCTTTTTCAGCATTTCTACCTTTCTGAAATATGTTAAGATATAGTCCTGCAATTGCTCCCAGTGTTAGGTAAACAGTTTTGCCAGTAGATTCAATCAAGCTGTCAAACACTAGCTCTGAAACAAATCAAATGAGAGAGTGGGAAAAAGATGGCACTTGCTGCCTTGCTAGTGCCATCCTCATAAATCAGCCAAAAGGCCCCTTAATTCTGTATGGCTACTTCTCTGCTTAAATTTAAGTATCTGCTCATGTAAATTCTGTATTTAGTTAGAGGCCTGCTATGTTTTCCATGACCAGGCCAAGCCCCCCTTGCCATTACAATTCAGGGTTCTTTTTTATATCTGTTCCAGCAAAAGTCTCACAGCCACAGTGACAGTTGCAATTGCACAAGACATTTCAGCAGCCGAGCCGTAGCCTGAATAGAGGCCAGCTGATGTCCTACCTTCTTTTCCAAAGGCTGCATTGCTCTGATTCAAACAGCCTCTCTCCATGGGTTATCTGGTGTCGATTTATAGTTTAGCCCCCTAGACACCAGTCCCTTGGGTATTATTTCCCAATCAGATAATTATTCCATTTAACTCCTCTAAAATATTCTCTGCTGCTTTGAAACAGGAGAGGCTGGGGTGCCTAGCTCATAGTCTTTAAGCTCTGTTCATGCAGCTGAGAGAAATGACTCATGCTGCCAATGTGGATTTACTCATTAGGTCTGTTGTGCTAGTAGATGCTCTGGGGAAGCTGGCGGTGACCAAATATTTCCTTTTTATCAGTGCAGCTATTTCTCTCTCATCTTGATACAGAGCAGCTCTGGTTGTCACTGGTGTGCACTGCAATCTTATCAGATCTGCCATCTCTTTCTTTCCTCCTTTGCTCATGAAAAGTTACTCCACTGACTTTCTCAAAGTACATTATCAGTGCTATTTCACAACCCCATCACTTTAATTGCCAAATGCATAAAAAACATTTTGGTCTCAAAGGAGATAAAAAATATTCAGAGGTGAAATGAATATCACCCACATGTTTTAAAAGGTCTTCCTGTACAGAGTCTTCATTTTGTCCTTTGATATGGCTTTCAAAATTAATTCCAGTCCCGATCTCTCAAATCATTTGCTGACTAAGATCCACAAAACCTCAAAATAATTGGAAAATTTAACTTTTCAAATCATACTTTTATGTATGTGTGGAGCTGAAAAAGCTTTACTACATCTTTCACCCCTTTTTGTCTTTCTTTATGTCACAGCAATGAGGAGAAAAACTTGCCAGTGAGGAAGTCAAGGACTGATTTTGTGATAGGTTTATATTCACCAAAATAATCTGCTGTTACTGAGAACCCAAAGCAAGCATGGTCTGGCACTAGGGGCTTGACTTAGTGCTCCACATGAGATTCGGTGGTTGTTCTTATGCTACTTCTCTCAGAAAATGCAAGTGTGTGTATTCAGTTCATCAAGTTATAAGACATGATTAAGTAAAATGAGCTCTCTCATGAGTAATTCCTCATGAGTTAATAGTCAATGAGTAATAATTGATCATCAATGCAGTTTTTTCCAGGTTAGGTGTGGAACCATTTTGAAGAGCAAAGTAACACTGCTCTGGAAGTAAAGGTACAAGGAACTCAGTAGCAGCACGTCCCTTTTAGATAGTGAATTTTAAGAGTAAGGTTTTCTGTGGGTAAGGAGAGATACAGTACTACCTAATTACTTCAGAAAGCTACCTGGTATTCAGATTTCAGTGCATCACATAAGCAAGAAGATCATTTATATAAAACTGAAGGGCTTTTAGCATGAGGAAGGATTGAATGTTCCATTTCATAAAAGTGCATCAACACATTAAAAATACGTAGTCTTATGGCAAATAATGTGCTCTATGACAAGCCTTACAAAAGCCAAACAGCAACTTGGCTGATTTTTTTCCTTTGGAGGAGGAGAAAAATGCTATAGAAAATAATTTATTTTTAATGAGCAGTTTATAATTTTCTTTCCTTGTCTTTTCACCAGGATAGATCTGGTGTAAGTATAGGGGAGCTCTTTCATGTTCTTTATTTCTTTTAAATGATCCCAGTGTTCCTCAGTGCTTAATCTAGAGAAGCCTCTGGCTTAATCTAGAGAAGCCTCTGACGTTTATGCAACTAGACCATGTTTCCTTCCTCCATGGCTCAGTCATTACACATGTAATTTGTACAGAAAAGTCTGTCTCTGCAAAGGAAATGTGTACAGGGTTTATAAGTCTGTTTTTCTTCTCCACTCAGCCCCTATATTTCGAAGGATATGAGTGACAATTTTCAGTTTAACTACCTGGCTTCATACTTGTCAAATACAGAACACAACTCTTGTGATATGCACTTGGGAGATACGTAGACATCAGCATTATAAGTTGCTTGATTATCATTCTTCAATAAACTCTTTTCAGTGTTCAGTCCTTGGGCTACAGATCCATTTGGGGTTTGGAACCTTCCCACGTGAGCAAAGCTGTAGTTGTGACTTTCTGTGATTGTTCTTCCGGACTCTATGGTATGGGCACCAGTCCGTAATAAAGACAACAGCACTATTGCACATGGACGGTCTTAAAACTTTCATTTGTAGGTGAGATGGACTTGGTCTGAGGCAGTAGAACAGAGGAGCTGGAAGCCCTTAAAATCTTGTTAACCAAAAGTTTGGAATTATTTTTCTCTCAGTGGAGATCCCTTAATAACAAAATTCTTAAGTCCCCTTACCACATATTCATTGAAAGAGATTTACTCTAAGAAGCTTTTCCAGTTTCTTTTAGCAACTCATTATAACAATCACTTTCATAGAATCCCAGAAAAGAGGTCTGCTATGGACTTTGAGGATATGTCTTCAGTGCTAACTAACAGAGAGCCAAAGAGGAAGCTTGAACACTGGAGCTCTGATTGTCCACACTGTTTTATTGTTCGGTCTCTGCAGCTAGTTTTCTTCAAGACAAATCTGCTATAGAAGGGGCAGGACATGAGCCAGTCCATGTGACTTTGTCTCAGGACCAGGAATCAGCCCTGAGGCCAATTAGACATAGTCTGAAAGGTTATAGAGCCATCTTTTCTTCTCAAAATAGAAAATATCATCATGCAGTAATTCGTTCTGTTTCTATATGAACCAAATCTAATCAATGAGCTTTGTGGGCTGAACACTCCAGGGCTGTGCTCTGCCTAACAGCTTTCACTATTTCAGAATTTTGCTCTGCTCCCACTGACATCAACAGTTCCTCATTGTCACAAACCGGCATAAATAACTTGTTGCCGCCCCTCCCAAGTCTCATGTTGCAGTATTCCAGTAAATCAACAGTGAAATATTCATTTGCACCAGTTACAAGATTCTAGTGAGTATACTAGTGCTAGCTTGTATACAGTTTTCATCTGCTGAGAATAACAGATGCACCTTCTCAAGCCTCAGGACAGAAAACCAGGACTTCCCTATCAAGACAGCCCTAATTGTAAAGGGCTGTAATGCCAACTCCCTGCATAGACAACAACCCACATATCTCCACTGGAATAATTAGGAAAATCATTCAATAAAGCCACCTCAAATTTCTTGCTGGGCTGTGATCCTTGGAGTGCCCCCAGGAATGCAGGAGGTAACCCCTAGCAGGAATCCTTGCAACATGTTTGTAGCCTATGAAGTATAGCAGAATAAGCTTGTCTTAGATGATGATATGTGGAATCAGTACTGCAAGGCATCAATGACACTAATTTCTCGGTTAGACCACTCAACATCTTCAGTCAGGCTTTATAAAATTAAATGAGGGCAGAACTTGGCCTTGTAATTCTATCCCCTAAGATGAAGGAGAAGCTCCAATTACAACCAGTGCTATTAATATTGCTACCCTCATTCAAGACATCCAGCCACTAAGGGACAAAGCAATTACAATTCATTGCTAAGGTAATACAGATGCCTCCATGTAACAACTCGTAAAAGCAAATATTTTGAACTATGCAATGGTGCACTTTTCCCACTTCTTGCCTGCTACTCAGGCAGAGGAAAACTGGAAAAGTCCAAAGCCTGATAGTCACTGTTTTTTTCAGTCACTGGTATTTTCCTGAAAGTAATGGGGGATTTTACAATATTTTGTGGGTTCTGGGCCTGACTTTCAGAAGTGTTAAGTGATTGTACCTCCTGTTCTACTCTTCATGAGCCTTTGCTGCTCAGCTTATGTTGAAAGTAGGTTTTCAGTCAAATTTGTGCTGTATCAGGCTTATGAAAACTTGGACATCCATTTTGTTATAAAGAAAAAGACAAAGGAAATTGTGTGTGTATATATGGACATCGATTTTTCATTTCAGATTTGCTGTCTTTTCTTCTTTCCTGTTTTATTTTATTTTTCCTAATGCAAACAACTTATAGCAATAAAACAAGAGGACAGAACACGTGGAACAGGATAACTTTTGGACTAAGATAAATGTGCACAGTGAAATGAGAGAATGTTTCACTTCTGTCTTCACAGCAGAGAGACGTTCCCAGAACAGGCAAGATCCCTACACAGGAAACGTACCTGCTGATCCAGCCCCAAGTCCCTTCTATTTCCCAGGCCTATGAGGCAATGGGAGGAAGAGTTTTACCCTGTCGACAGGGTAGAACCCAGGAACAGAGAGAGATTCAGTCTCCTGTCCCTAGCACTCATAGCATTAGTTCCCTGACTCCAGAAAATATTGCTATTTTCACCAGGTTAGTAGTCCGAGCACCAAAAGCTACCTTTGTGCTCTGTCTGTAGGCCATGAGACAGTGTTCAACAGCCACCTCCTCTTCCTCTATATTTATCCACAGAAGTCTCGTGGATGTCTCAGGACACTTCTCAGCTGGTTGTGCAACACTCAAAGCCCCCGTTGTTGCAAAAGAGACTTTTTCAGTTCCTCTCAGCAGCCTGCTGTGCTATGGGCCTTCAAATCAAGAACAGACTCGTCTTGGGTTCCTCTTATTCTTTTTAATGCGCCTTTTCCCTAGAGATGCCTCCACTCCCCACATTTAAATTTTCTTCCCTCTTTTGCCAGTGTTAATGTTATGCATTAGATATTTGGCACAGCTGTGATATAGATTTCCTCCCTCCTAAATTCAGCCTGTCTTTTGTTCCTAAATGAAAGCAGACTTCAGAGCACCCGCCCCATGAGGCCAGTCTCTCTGAGCTACACCTGCTTTCACCTCACCCAGAACACAGGGAATCATGAACAGAACAACTCAAAAAATGCCAGCTGGAAATTACAATACCATTAATAAATTACCCAAGAAAGTATGGCGCTGCTAGGGGATGCCAGCTACTTCCTGCTCATGTAGCAGCAAAAAGTGTACCTGACGTGAGTATATAGGAATGGAAAGCTGGTACTTGTAATGGATTTTTCTGGATCGTATCTTTCTGGTTTGCAAACTATTCTTTAGACTATTCTGACATTTTAATTCTTTTTTTTCTTTTTTTTCTGTTTCTTGCAGAACATGGACAACATGATGTCCTAATCATCTTTTTCAAGTCTCCCATCTCCAACAAGAGGCAATCGACATTTACAGAATACTTTGTTTAAGAAGTTTCTCCCCTCTTCTTTCTCCAACTGTGGGAGGCTGAAGGAAAAAGAGTAGGAGTTTTTGGAGGCAAAGTAAGGCGCAGACAAGAAGAGCCTGAGGCAATCGTGGCAGCCACTGTATCATAACCTACCACAATGTCATTGCCCTTCTGACAAATATGGCACCGCCACCACATTACCATAGCCAAACTCGTCAGGATCATTACAGACAGCTGCTGAAAGTACTTTGTCAATACGTAATTTTCAAGATTTCTTAGCCATAGCACATTGCCTTTTCTTATCCCTTGCCTTCATCAGCTTGCGAAAAACCAAACATGTAATACTTGGTTTTGGTAGACTCTGCAAATGTGTTTACATCTTTGCTGTGGTTATTATGGTATTTTGCTTTGAAACTGTGATCTACGTTATTATTGATGGTTACTCTTTGGTTTTGAGGAGGTTCCCACTGCTCTTACGTGGAACAGGGTGCCACTATGTTGTCTGCTGGCAGTGTATAAAAATTGTGTATTTATAATATGAACTGATGGAGCTGTCAATGTATAAGAGGAAGAAAGTAGGTCCCATATTACAGCTGGGGAATTGAGGTGTGAGAAAACTGACTTAGCCAAAGTGGAGTTGAAGCCTGAACGTATTTTCCTTAAACAGTAAGGTGAATGCAGTGGTTTCATCACAGCTGCATAGGTAGAGTATATTAGTTTGGCATATGCCATGTGCTTTATTGGGAAGGTAGAAGGCAGAAAAGTGCCTTGGGGGCTTTGCCTCCATAATTGCAACTTCTGGAAATTAATACTGCAGCACACCGATTTCACTAAAATTCTGGGGTCCCAGCAAGGACACGTGTCCACTCATGTTGCTGGAACCAAGACCTGGGGGGACATCTCAGTCACAGCTGAACAGGAAACCAGGATCAGCAGGCAGTGAGTGTGCAGCACTGCACAGGGATGTGGTAAATGATCTGCAGCAGCTGCAAACTGGAAACTGGAGAAAAATAGTGCAAATACTAGCTTTTCAGAAAATAAGTACTTTAAGGTGGAATTTTTCAGGAGGAGAAAATTCAGATTTGGGGTTCCAACTTCTCTTGTACCTAGGAGCAGATGAGCAGCACAGCTGGCTAGACAGCTTTTCTTGATGTTTGTAAGGTAATAAAAATTCATTGGGTGTGTTTGATCTTTCCTGTTAGTGTCTTGGTGTTTGTGTTGGAGATATCCAAATCTTGCAAGTCTGGAGCCAAATATTATCTGTATGAAATCTTTGTCTCAGTACTACATCCTCCCTTGCAACATCATTCACTCGTAGTTGTTCTGTTGCCAAATTCTTCAAAACTCTAAGTAACATCCCTTTCACTGACTCTCAGCCAAATCAAGTAACTGAATGCTTGCTGTGTTTCTTGGATTCAGGTTATAAACTGCCATACAATGCTACTGATTACATTTACTTCAGTTCTCCCACTTCCCCTTAACCTCCCACATGGGCCAAACTTCCCCTCCTTTTCTGCTGCCTTCTCTTTCTCTTCGGAGTGAATAACAGCATATGTCTCAGCAAAACACAAACCCACCTGTTTTTAAGCACTGTTTGTCACACCTCCTCCCCCAAACTCAGTGTCCCAAAGCCCACGTGTTCTATGTAAGGGTTGTAAGGTAAAATCTGTTATCAATTTTGGATGGCTAGTCGAGGATCTAGGCTGGCTTTTTTCCAATGGGAGGGATGGATATTCGTTATGGGTGAGCTGACTGGCATTAAAAAAAGACCCTTATCCTCCAAAATAAAGGCAAAAATTGACCAGCTGGAATAGTACAGGAGTTGAAGGGAAATGGAGAATAAACCAAAGGCCACTGCAGTAAATGACAAGTTTTCCATTGACTAAAAAGCACTCGATCAAGTGAGATCGAGTACAGAACTTACAGACTTAAGAGTACAGAACAAGCTCCATTTTTAGAAAAGAAAAAGTAAGTCTGGTTTAATGAGACTCGAGATGTAGAAAGTCTCAAGAGCTGAAAGACAAACCAAACCTTCTGGCTTTTTCCTGGGATGGAGGCTAGAGCAGTGACAGTCCAGCAGAACAGGGTTAGTTCAGGAGAAAAGCTCACCAGTGACCAGCGGCATTTACTCAGGTGGCTGGGTCTGGTGTTAAAACTGACTCCAAAATATCATGACTCCCAGTGGTAGCAGTGTCTTCTAAGGAAGGTCCACTTCTAGGACCTTCTCATAGGAAACTGTCAGTGATAGGGATCTCTACAAAAAGATCCAGTTAAGGAGAAACCTCTTCCTGCTAATTGTTTAAAGGACAAGCAAGTACCAAATCTGTAAGTGAGGAAGTAAAGAGAGGAAGGAACCAGCCTTGGAGCATTGTACCAAAAATCTCTGTTGTAGAAAGGAATGTACAGGTCCAGCTGGGCAGTTTCTCTTTGCAGATATGCCTGAAATAATCACCAGCACTAGCATCATCACAACTCCCTTCAGTTTTAAATAGTGTGAAATAAAGCTTTTTTTTTTTTTCTCTGGAAATACTGCTACTGTAGATTTGCAAACCAATATGGGAATTATACTGTTGATAAAGGCAAAAAATAGACACTTGTCAAATACTGGCTCCAGAAAAAAAGCAAACACATTTTTAGAAATCTCTTCAATTAGAAGGTAGAATTTTGGATTAGATATGTTAAGGCATAGACTGAATCTGCTAGGATTGTAAATGCCTCTGCCCTACAAGTTCCTGAAGATCCATGCATGCTTTACATGCAGAGCACATCACTGAAATTAGGCCTATGAGCCCTCATTTTTGGAGAAGAGATAATATATAAAACTGTTAGGGTATGGTGAGATGGTATTTCAATCATACTTTGCAGTGATGTAAATGATTGTAAGAGGACTAAACTGGTGGCAAGCATGGCTGAGGTAAGATAAGCCTGAACAGATATATGAAGAAGCCACCTGTATAGGGAATTCATACTGAGCTTAGTGTTAGTGAGCTGAATGTGTTATCATCCAAGCTTCCTAAGTACGCACATACACAGCCTACAAATATACAGATTTTAATGTTGTCTATGGATTTCTAGATAACCTTAAATGCACCTTGAAAGATTCAGCTTCAAACATGTTAAATCCAAACTCTTTTAAAATTCTGTTTGACCCAACCATACTGGTAGACTGCTGTGGAGCTGTTAGACCTGTATTAGACTGACCACATTCATGCTTCAGAAATGTAACTATTTTATGAGAAATGTGGTATAAGTTTGGTCACATCTTGAAAAAAACATGCAGATGAAAAAGCAAGTGATAGCACGTAAGGTATCACAAATGATTCCCTCAATAACCATTACTTGTTTTTTTCCTGTTTGCCAGTTGTTCGGGAACACTCCCTGTCTGTCTGCAGTTCTGGGGGTTCACCGTGTGATTTATATGGACACATCCCACTCTGCAGATAATCTGCCAGGAGACCACTTCAGCATTATTCACTGTGTACTATTACTGGTAAGCAACATGTCGTTTAGGCTATACAGTTTTGTTTGTACTATCTGGTTGTGCAACTGCAATGCTGAAGTAATGAATGATGACCATGCTTCCCAGACGAAGTTTCAGATGAATGACTATTCATGGTAACTACCATAAGACTTTCATGATTTACTTATGTTTTCCATGAATATGCTGATAGTCATCCAAACAATAAATTTAATAACCAGAAGAACAAACTTGTTCTGCAGATTCCTAGAAACAGATTCAGGTCAAGAGTTCCCTGAGCTCTAACCCTTTTTCAAATACTGAAGTGAATTTCAGCATTTTCAAACCCTCATAAATGTATTCCTCCCTTCCCCCCCCCCCCCCCGAAAACAAACAAATAAACAAACAAAAAGTTGATTAAAATTTTGTTTGCTTTCATACAGTTCATGCAGGAATTGAAGTTTGTGAAGAAAGAACTGGAGGACAGGAGCTCTTGATTATTAAATCCAGCTCTAACAACAGTTTCCATGACTGTTGGTCAATTAAGTATTGTGACTCAGTTTCCTTGTCAATGTACTAAGAGTGTTTGTTTCCTTCAAGCAAATAATGGGCAAAAAATAACTTCTCTGATAAAGCTGGCCTTCTGCTTGTGAAATATCTGTCATCTGTTTGCAGTTTACTCACGCTATTAAACTTATGCCTCACTTTTTTTTTTTTTTTTTTGTGACTCTGGAAGGAACACAACACAGCCTTTAGAAGGCTTTGTGGTCAAAGGTGTTGTATAACCACCAGTTATTTATTATGAAATGAATGCACTCTTGTTCAAGTGCATTCCAGCATGAATATCATATGACAGGACTGAGAGGAAGCTTGTTTATTCTATAGACCAAAGTAGTATTTGTCTTAATAAAATGATAACATTGTTCATTTATCTTTAGAGAACTGATCTGATATGTCTCTTGGTTAAGCTTTAGGGACAGATTTTTCAACCCAGATTCTCCTTGATAGCTATTTATTCCTGTGAGCAGTCCTACATAAAGTTCAGATCATATAGTGTGTGAAACGAAAAAAGGAACAGCTTATGTCTTAGCCTCTATTTTGGGCAGCCCTCAGTCTACCAATGGCATTGGCTGGGAATATAACTGAAATAATATAGACAGTAATGTTCTTACATTGGAAATAATGTAGCATTAGCCAAAAGAAAAAACAGTTATATTTAATTAAACTAAGATATGCGAAAGAGTCAACGGGGATTCTTGCTGTGGAAAATGAAATGTTTCAAGGTGACCCAAGCAGAAGTTTACATAGCAATAGCTCGAATAAAAGGATGGATAAAGTATGAAAATAATCTAAATATTTAGAAAACTAGAGTAAATGAGAGAGTAATAACATCGGAGTCGGTCTGCAATGAGAGTGAGCTACAGCACCTTCTTCATTGCTCAAGCATCTTTTCTCTGTGGGACAAAAAAGGATTAGAAAGAAACACGCTAGCATGTGCATAGTAAAATGTACTTTAATGGAAGTGTTTTCTGATCTGCCACTATTGCTTGTGCAAGAAGATCTTTGTGGAATACCGTACCCATAGTGCTTAAATAAATGAGTTTCATTCAGCAAATATTGAACACGATATGGGCCCAAGGGCCGTGACAATCACCACAACAGTTAAGAAATGACATTTCTCATGAAGTCATGGCATACATGTCACAAAGACGTGGCATGCATGATAGCTGAAACATGTGTTTCCACCTTTCTCTGAGAGGCTACATCCAGGCCAGTGGTTGGCCCAAGACATGAGACTAGCTAAACCAGCAAGGTCTAGTTCATGTAGCAGATCCACATTAGGTCTATATCTGAAGTGATTTTTCCATGCACAACCTGCAAAGAAACTCATCACCCTTAGCACTGTTTGTTACTGAATTCACAATAATAACCACAGCTGCCAGGTGCTCTTACCCTCAAAGCAGCGAATTCAAATAAGATAGACAAGAAATATATCAAACCAGAAAGCAAAGCAATCAGGAAGAAAGCTTGCATGATCTTCAGTAGGGGAATGTTTATTTTTGGATTTTAAAATTTGGTACATGAAAGTCTCAACTCTTTCTGTCTCCTACACACACACGAAACATATAGCTCCAGTTTCACATTATGAAAACACCACTGTAATAGCCTGCAGGCCAGTCCCACATTATTTTTTTTCAACTGAGAAAAGCCCTCAAACAAAGCAATTATTTTGCTTTGTCATTACTTTTCTTTGAAATTATTTTGCAATTATTTGCCCTCCACAGGGGCTCCACCAGAGCAGCCCTGTTTCATTTAGCATTACAGATGTAGCCAAAATTTCTCTACCCCCATTTTTGACATGAAGTGCCTACCAAACAGTGACTACCACAGTAATAAATATTAAACCTGCATGATCTATAACATTCTTGCAAACGCATTATTTGAGGAATATCTGCATGCTACTGCAACCCTGTGCATTTAGCACTTAGGCCACAGAGGCAAGATTCCCTCTGAGTATTTACAGCACTTCAACTCAAACTGAGGCTTGTGATTTCTATTTCTGGAGGTCCCAGCTTCAGTTCTCTGCATTTTGGCCAACAGGCGACTGCTGTGTTGTAAATTCACCTGGAAAGTTATGGCCGTGCAATGACATAGTCATGACTGTGACTATAATTCTAAGCCTGAATGCTGTTAGCAAGCTTCTCTTCCTTCACTGCTGCATTTTTAATGCCTGAGCTAACTAAGATTATTCGAATTGCTTCAACCATGTGAAATATTTATGCTGCTACGGAAGTCTTAAGGTCATAAAGAAATTGCTGCTAATAGAAGCCATGTATTACTGGAGTCAGTGTTTGTGAGTCTTAACTTTTTCCTGCTACATGACTCACCCCGTTAAGTTATTTAGAAGTGAATATTTTTTAAAAGGACTGACTTTCTTACTGAAAGGACTCTTTGCTTAGGTACAATCACAATAAAACAGATCCAAGAAATTGAATTGAGGGAATGAAACAAAAAGGAAAGTACAAAACTGATTCCAGTATTGCTATTTTTAGGTATTCAGTTTTGCACTGTATGAGCTGCCAGAGAAAGCCAGGGGAAAGACAGCAAATGCAAGTATCTACATTCAAAATATGTTCAACACCTGACCTGGAAACTCGGTTTCTAAAATAGCTGAGGCCAGAAACATCTCCACACTTACAATGGGGAGCATCTGAGCAGAGGCTGCCGTTTACTCTACTGCACTGGTTTGGAGGGGAAAGGAGAAGAGGCCTGTCTCCTGGTACAGACCCGTGTTTCTGAGTGTTCCCCCAACTTTGAACTGAATCAAACCTAAATCCCAGACCAGGCAAGCAGAAACGTGGAGGTTGTACAGGCTCCAAATCTGGATCCCTTCTTTGCATTTTGTACAGGTTTCTAACCGCAGGGAAGAACAGGAGGAGAGTGAGAATAGCTTTAGATCAGAATAACACTGCAAGTTAAATTATCATAACAAATCTTTCTGATGCATTTCAGGGCACTTAATCTCAGTTCCCTACCTCAGTTCTCTTCCTCCAGTCCCCCAGCTCAGCAAGGAGGGAACAGCACTGTCACCCTGCTCCACATCCCACCAGCAGATGCCATGGTGCCAAGCAAACAGAAGGAGGAAACATATCTTGCGATCAGAGGAGACACGGTTCAGCAAAGCCCTAAAAGCTGTGTGTGAGCAGAAGCAGCTGCTGTGCGGGGAAGCCCAAGCAGTGAACCGCTGGGAAGCAGGAGCTGCTGGCAGGTCAGGTGTTGCCCCAGCAGGAGGTTTCACGAGAGCAGCCAACCATCAAGTTGTAGCTGTGTGTGCATGTTTTCAAGGAGGAGGGGTTCATGCGTTAGGGTACACCTTCACAAAAGTATTTTCATGTGCCTACACTAGGCATTGTGTCTTGCTAAGACATTACTTTTTATCCGAGCATTTCCACAGATCAGGGATTAGTACTGGGACCAGTGCTGTTTAACATTGAGTGCACCCTCAGCAAGTTTGCCAATGACACCAAGCTGTGTGGAGCAGTCAACACGCTGGAGGGAATGGATGCCATCTAGAGGGACCTTGACAGGCTTGAGAAGTGGGCCTGTGTGAACCTCACGAAGTTCAACCAGGCCAAGTGCAAGGTCCTGCACATGGTTTGGGGCAATCCCAAGCACAAATACAGGTTGGGCGGAGAATGGATTGAGAGTAGCCCTGAGGAGAAGGACCTGGGGGTGTTGGTTGATGACAAGCTCAACATGACACAGCAATGTGTGCGCACAGCACAGAAAGTCAACCACATCTTGGACTGCATCAACAGTGTGGCCAGCAGATCCAAGGAGGTGATTCTGCCCCTCTACACCGCTCTGGTGAGACCCCACCTGGCGTAATGCATCCAGCTCTGGAGCCCTCAACATAAGAAGGACGTGGCCCTGTTGGAACGAGTCCAGAGGAGGGCCACAAAGATGATCAGAGGACTGGAGCACCTTTCCTATGAGGACAGGCTGAGAGAGTTGGGGTTGTTCAGCCTGGAGAAGAGAAGGCTCCAGGGAGACCTTATAGCAGCCTTCCAATACTTAAAGGGGGGCTACAGAAAAGGTGGAGAGGGACTCTTTGTCAGGGAGTGTAGTGACAGGACAAGGGGCAATGATTTTAAACTGAAAGAGGGTAGATTTAGATTAGATATTGGGAAGGAATTCTTTACTGTGAGGGTGGTGAGGCACTGGAACAGGTTGTCCAGAGAAGTTGTGGATGCCTCATCCCTGGAAGTGTTCAAGGCGAGGTTGGGATGGGGCTTGGAGCAACCTGGTCTAATAGAAGGTGTCCCTGCCCATGGCAGAGGGCTTGGAATTAGGTGATCTTTAAGGTCCCTTCCAACTCTAACCATTGTATGATTCTATGATTTACAGTAGTTTTGTGTTCATGAGCTAGAGGAAATTCTGAAATCCTATGCAGGCCTCTCGCCTCATGCCTAGAAGAAAGTGGAGTGTGCACCTTGTTGGACAATCAGCTGCAGTAGGAAGGGTTGTAACAAAGTGAGATTTCTAGATCTAGAGCTAACAGAGAAGCAGAGAACACCCAGAAGTAACAGGGATCTCTACAGATTGTAAGCTGTGTCTAACTCTTGAATTGTTGTGCCATGGTCCCTGTGGTGGGGCTGCACTGGGTGACTGGCAGTGACACTGTACTTACTGGTGCTGTTGGCACAATGATTCCCCCTCTGTAGGAGAAATTAATTAGCAAGAGCTACTGAGCCCAGCATATTCAATGCAATGCATCTAAAAAGGCACTTTGGGAAGCCACGGTCACCTCCCATCTGTGAGTACTTCCCTGTCCTTTGGATCTCTGAAATAAGCAGCATGTGGCTTGCAGCCCCCATGTTCTGCAGAAGCAGTCCTGCCTGATTACAAGAAGCAAATGTTAGATGCTATGTCCCGGGAAAAGCCAATCTGCATTACCAACAAGATACTTGAAATCCATGCCAGATGTTAACAGCTGTGTACCCAGAGGAGCAGTGAGGAGCCATGACCATGGCTCCGGTCACAAAAAATCATGTGGTGAGCATCTGTGTGTTTAGCGACTGACCTTTCTGTCCCACATGTAACCAGGATCATGCAGAAGAGGGTGTCTTCGTACGTGAGTATCTTACCTCTGAAGCACAGGCCCTACCTGGTTTACAGAAAGCAGCTCTGCTGGTAGCCAGGGTTAGTTAATGGCAGAGTTGACACTAAAGGAGAGGGACTCCTTTGCCATAAATGCTCCCTCTGACCTGCCTGGGGCATGTTCCTAGCAGCACTGGAGATTTTCTGCAAGTATCTGTGAGGCTGTGGCCAAGTTGGTGTCCATCTGAGCATCACTGGTGCATGACAACACTGCTTACGGTCTCAGCAGTTATCTCCTGCCAAGCTTGTCCACATATGTTTAAATGTCCCTGGACTCGGTATGTACAGCTGCATGTGAGCTACTGCTGATCCTGCTACAAAGCTCTTCAATAGCAGTTTATTCAGAGCAGGTTAAGTATTTGTGCAATAGGATACACAGTCTAACTGCCTGCTCTCCTTGCTCCCCATACATTCTTTTCATCTCACCTTAAGTCTCTGTTCACTTCATTTGGAGCAGCCTACTTCCATCTTACACAGTTTTTGAAAAACCAAACAGAAAACCCCCTTCATGTTAGCTGGATTGTTTCTGTAAATGCAACTTTTGATATTAGCCTTAAAATTTAACCCTAAATTTATTTGCCACTGTCTGCATGCTGTCTTTTCCACAATTTGTGTTATATGCTCTACTATGTCCTATCATTTAGTTTCAGAATACATTTTTTTCTGTGACGCATTTGGAAAACACAGCAGTATTATATCTAAATCTGCCTAGGCTCAAAGCCTAAAGAACCACGGTGTCCTTTAGTTAAAAATCATCTGGCTTACCCAGCAGAGACATTTTTGTAGTCTCTTTTTAAAAATTTGCTCTCTATGTTTTTTTAAGTGGTGTCATGAAATAAAACATCATCATTTGTCTGTACAGCATAGTTCATCAGTACAAATCAATTCCTACTCTTAAAGCTTGAAACTGGACTCAAAGTCCGAAAAGATTTTGAGCCCTTAAAATATTCCAAGCATTTGAGTGGATTTCCAGCCTCACTTGTTATTAATGAAGGTTTATTTTTACTGGAGAAATAGAGTGACTTCTGACCATCATGGTATCGTAAACTTTGCTACTTACAAAAAATAACAAAACTATTTTTCAAGCAGCAGCTGAAGAGTGCAAAATATGGTACTGTTTTGTTCATTCTTTTTCAAAATCAAAATAAAATTGTGAAAATTTTGATTCTACAATATGTAACTTCCACTTATGGAGTTAAACTAGTCATAGCACAGACACTGTCCCTCAGTGCAGACAATATTTCATCATTTGAAATCTGTTTCCTATGAAAGCTTCCAAGGCTCCAAAATGTGGTACATCAGCTGAAACTGTCGATGTTGGTGACATCTCAGATAGACTGACATGAGGCATTTGCCACACTATAGACGCCTTATAAATGTTGGCCTGTTAGGCTCTGCTTAGATTTATCTAATAGTTGAAGCCAGCATGGAAATATTTAAGTTGTTAGAAAATATCTCTGGATTTTAAAAGTCTGTAGTATAAGAGACAGTTCATAGTATAATTTTTCCCTGATGGCACTGCTCTTTTTAATGAATGTGCATGTGATGCAACCCACCAGGCCATGAACCCCAGCCTGGCTTGAAATATTTGCGCTGCTGGAACAGAAAGGATTGTATGCCCACAGGTGATCTCAGAGGGCCGAGCACGACAGTGATCCAACATACCCAGCCCTGGAAATAAAACACATTAACCAGCTCTGACTGTGCTTCCTTCCTTGCCTTGTAGAATATACAATATTTATGATTAAGCTTTGTAAATGAAAATCAGAGCAGTTTCTGTGCTCGTTCGAGCTGCACAGTCTTATTCTGGGTGATTCATTCATTGAGTCAGGCAGCCATGCATGCAGTCATTCATAAGTAACGCCACGCTTCCCTTCAGCATGCAACAATGATTTACCTCCCTGCTGCCTTTCAGTGTTTGTTCAGCAAACAGCCAGGCTAGAGAGTTCCTATTTCAAGCTTTACCCTTATTTTTAAAGAAACAGTGTTATCCAAATGCATGCATACCGGGTGCTGTACAGAGAACTGAGCAGAAATGTTGGTAAGAAATGGTTGCAACCCCTGGTATCCCTCCCAAAATATTGTCTTTACTTGGCATCCATGAAAAGAGGCTTGTATTTACTTACAAGCAAGATTTCAGCTCCTTTTACACTCATGCCTTGCCACAAGTAGACCTAAAAACAGAGCCATTTTAACATTCACTAGGACTCCTAGAAGAGGACTGGTAGCTCACCCTGGCCTCGTGCAATAAAACCTGGAGCACCAGGCTTTGATTTTCTGTTATAAACATTTTTTTGCTAATTTCAGCAAGTAACAGGAAATAAAAAAAACCACAGAAAATCACAGACCAAGGAAGGGCTTTTGACCTGTGCTTGTTTAAGGAGCTACGAAGAATGAAGATCTGGCCAGAGCTGCAGATTGGGAAATAACGTGTGCTTGATTTTTTTTTTGAATCATAGCATAGGGGATTTGCCTCATTCAGCATTACACAAATAAAAGTGAGGCATTTCATCTAAGCTAATCATTTTAGTACCCTCCCTACTTAGAGAGCTGGAGAGAGAGTGATGTTACATGGAATGAAAGCACTATGTGACACTGTCTATATGACTGCTGAGTCTTCTGGCACCAGCTAATTTCTGTTTATAGTGAAATTACAAGGTCAATGCAAGCAAATTTCAACAAATACACAACTCATGGCAACCATCACAACTAACAAAATCCAGAGTGCAAATGCACTTTGAGTGAAGCAAAAGGGTTATGCAGCGTGAGTGCCTCCTCCCTGTTTTGGGAGGGGAAGAGATTTCTTTTTTTTTTCCTCATTTCTAAATAAACTTCTGAGCTGAGCATGTTCCAGTTGGGAAAGCTGGCCTTAAACAATGTTTTGTTTCATGTAAATCCACAGGAAAAAAGGAACTGAAAGTTAAAAAGATTTCTGGGTGTGACATGCTTGTACGTCCCAAACATCTGGGATACCACAATCAGAAACCCTTTGTGGATGCATTTTCATTAGTCACAAAAATGACAACTCATTTTTTCCTGTTTCTCAAGATTTCAAAGCTCTACAGTGCATCCTTAAACATAAATCATTAAATTATGTTTCAAGCTTAAGGAATTTCATGCTTTGAAACTCTTTTGAAGTTGGCAGATGATTTTATTTTTCTGTTTTGCTTTTTTAATTTTAGTTCTTAAAAAAGGAACTTCAGTTTATCTTCCATTATTGTTCTCTTTTATAGCTCATCAAAGGACACCCTTATGAAAAGGTATATATTCGTGTTTTGAAAAAATCTGCTGTATTTTGAAATCCTTGGTAACAGCAGGGCTTTAAAAATACCTGTTTAGATTATTCCCCTTTCTTCTTTTTAATCAGATTTCCAAGAAAATTAATTTTTTTTTCTTTGAATTTGTGTTTCTATGCTTTTTTATGTATCTAACGTATTGCACCAGAAAAGCAGTAACACTTGTCCACATTTTTCTGCTGTCTTTTAAGTTATGATGCATTTTAAGAATTTACTGTAGTCAGGATACTGTATGGCTGTTATTCCAGGTAGCTGTCTGTTGTTATCTTAACTGTTTATAAGAAAGAAAAATGCATTTGCAGAGAATACAGGCATTGCCATGTTATGGATTTACTGAAGTGTCTGGCTGAGAATAATTTTTAAAGTAAAAGTGAATTTTCCACTAAGCAATAAATTCTATAGCGTGGCTGGCTAATGCAGAAAGTGTTGATTGTCAAAAGAATCAACACCCTAAAAACTGAAATACTTTGGTTGTGGTACTTTGTTTCTCTGTACTTAGAGTTTTGAGTCAAATTTCTTCCAAGTAATTAAATGAAATACGCATGCTAGAGTTGTAAATGTTTCATTTTTACTTTATGGAATTTCAGCCTGACTTTGTGTGTGTAAGAAATGAGTGAAGGAGCTCACCGTTGCTATGAATATATGGCACCCAGCTTTCTGAAAGATCATATCACAAACTGATACACAATGAAACAAATCAAGGGACAGAGCAAAACCAGAAGGCTGTGGGAGAGGTAGGAGAAAGACGAGCCCTGTAGTGTGGCCATGAACATGGGATTCTTCTGGACTCATTTGGACTGAAGATCTATGACCCCACATGCTTTCTATAAGCTTCTCTGGACTCCGATTGCTCATATGGACAAGCATTAAAATCCATTATATTTGACCATAACTGATTGCCCACGACACAGGGTAAAACCTTGATGCACAGCAGTGGTATTTTTAATTCAGTAATACTATTATGTTATATAAAGTGATAAATATTATAGTAAATGCAGTAGTGCCTTTTCTGGCCAATACTTTGCACTCAGCCTAGCCACTTCTCTACATAGCTGGGTACAGATCTACAGTTAGAGCATGGAATGCAACTTCTCCCTTATTAAACAGTATTTGTAAAATAAATAGTAACCTGAGTTAGTTTGAGTTTAGGTTTAGGTGTACTGATTTTACATACCTACCAGATCAAAGAGGCTAATGTTCTCTGTGTGCTTGAGGCAGAACCATGGAAAGAGCAGCAGAAGCAAAATCAACCCCCAGTGTCTTTCCTGATGTTACTTAACACTAACACAATTATTATTGTTAGTATAAAGCAACATAATCTGCCCTCAAGTGAGGATGGATCACCCTGGTGCAGGAACAACTCAACAAGATTTAGGTCCTCCTAAAAGACCTCAGAGCTATAAAAGGCAAAGATTTGGACTTTTTCTAATTATCTGCATTTGTCAGATGTGGAAATGAGGTAAATGAACCTAAAGTTTGCATCAGCTCTAGGAAGTGAACCCAGAGACTGTGATTTCACTAAATTGCTGTTTGGCAGGTAGTCTCCTGCCAGACAGTCACTTATGTAGGCCAATGCAGCATCTCCTGCCATTACCATTTTCTTTTGCTGCTTCATTTTTAATTGCCTTTGTTCACCTTTCTGAAACCTCAGTAGTGCCTCACTCTTATTCTGACCTTGTGCTCTTTGTAGTGTGGATGGCTGAGAAGTTGTGGCTGAGTTAGCTGAATGCAAATCTGCTGCTTTTTTACACAAGAGGGAAGGAGCCTGTCATGACTGAAACATAGAAACAACCAGTATTTCCTTCCTCACAAGAGATCTGCTCTGTTCTTTCTGGGGCAAATTAGACTGTCTACATTAACTTCATATCTGAAAGAAAATCTCTGCTTTCCATGAAGGTGAGTCCTGGAAACACCGAACTCATCTACAAAATAAGTCTTTAGCAGGATTATGCTGATGAGGACCAATGACTATTAAAACCATTCTAATTTGTTAGTTTGTCTTTGTTCTACAATGCCCATCCCTTTACTAATTTTCTGCATGCTATCTAAATCTCAGGTTGAAAATCTTGTGGAGCAGATGTTGTTTTAGGATTATTACTCCAGACAGCACGGGGGGCATCATATCCTCTTTGGAAGCCTGACCACAACAAAGAGAACAAATAATCACCAATATGAATCTACAGAATGAGCACGTTTCATACGCCAACCCCCCGAGAAGCACAAACAGCTCAGTCATCAACACGCAGTTCATCAAGGCATTTCCAAATAACAACTTCTCTAAGAACCAAGATATTATGGGTTGAATGGCATTTCTGCTCTACTTTGCTCTTTCACTTTCAATCCATTCAGGCACCTTGAAGCCACATGTAGAAGCTGCAGTGATGCTCCCTGGAGAAGGCTGAGCTGATTACTTTCTGCTTCATGGGCTGCTGAGACTTCAGGCACCACGTTCTTTATGGTACTGATTACCCTTGCATTTTAGCCCATTAAGCATTGCATATCTGCTGAGCTATCCAACTTTTATTCAGAAAGCTAAAAACCTGTGCCATCACCCAGCACTCTGCAGATGTCCCAGATACTACAACAGCACAATCAGTCTACTGTTTAGAGAACTTTGTTCCTGTCTCTGTGAATTATGAGGTGTCACATCATGGCATGTGTTGCTAAAGTAGGAGATAACCCAACATGACATGACATAATGGGATACAGCCTGTGGGTGTGGGGAGAGAAGTGGGAAAGGAAATACAACTAGACCCACATCTGATGAAAAATCAGTGACCAAAGTATTTGCCAAGCAGTTACTTGTATCTTACCAGATTATTCAAAGAAAGAATCAAATTTTTGTTGCACAGTGACCTAAAAGCAAAGTAATTTGATTACATAGCTGTAGAAAATTAGACTCAAAATCTTCATTTGTACTTCAAATAGCTCATAACTTCTGCTGATCCAAAAGATGTCCCACTTTGTCAGCATTAGCAGCCTCTGTTAAATTGAAACATTCTACAGAAGCCCTCCAGTTTCACCAGAGTTAGGAACAGACCAGGGATGTGTTTCAAAACCCATAGGTTTCTGTCAAAAACGTGTATGATTTCCTGTTGATCTCATCTCTTCCCACTGCTCCCAGCCTTGCAGCTCCTTGGCAGAAAAAGGCTCCCAAGATCCACGTGTCTGCTCTGAGTTCAGAGCTCCTCTTGCCTTCAGAGATAATTTTGGCAATTGTGGTTCTTGTTCCATAGCAGATCAGAACCAAATGTCAAAGTGCTGAAATCTTTTGTGGAATGGCTTTACCTTTCTCCACACAACTCTACTCAAACGCTACAGGAAGAACCAAATTAACTGTGGAACTGCTGTTGCAATGACACATAAAATCAATTCCTTGGGAGACATTTAGGGTTTAGTCACACACCAAGCTCCTGTCCCTCTTTTTGTCCCTTCACCTACACCTAAGTATTCTCAGCAGCTGGCAGCGAGTAGGAGTCTCTCAAGAGAGGCATACATTAGTCTGCAACCTTACAGTTCTCGAGGGAGAAGTACTTTCCCTGTCCTAGAATAATTGTTTTTAATTGCAAAACATCCTCTGCCTAAATAAAAATAAGATTCCCCTTGACACACTCAGACAGGCCAATGATTATTTATTACTTGCAATACCATTACACATAGGAACTCAGTCATGAATCAGAATCCCAAGGGCCATCTTGTTACATATAGATGAATCTAAATGTACTGTTTCTTATTCTTCCATTTCTGACTAAGTTTTTTGATGAGTGGGTCATTGAATTAGAGAAATGGGCACAGACAGCAAAGAGCACTGGAAAGCCGTTCCCTGCAAAGTGTTTGTCTTCTATTAATGTGGTACTTGTCCCAGTGAGTGTTTCTGAGCAATACATACAGGGTTAGTTTCTGAGAGCAGAAAAAGAGAATTGAAGAAACATTTCAAATGGCTGAGAAGCTTTCAGAGAACAGAGAACAAACAGGAATTTTTCACCTGCCAATTAGAAAATGTATTATATCCTGTAACCTTACAGGATGCAAAAGTTTATGTTCTTATCAGGTACAGCCCTTATTTCCAACTCAGGTTTTAGTATTTTCTGATAAACTTTGGTAAAAAAATTCAGGATTCTTTTCCATGATTTATCAAATCCCTGGTACCCAACCTTTTCTTGCAGCTGTTCACTTGTTTCTGAAAAGTAACTCACAACAGAAGAGCTATGTGGTGGTTTGTCCCTGTACATTTAACGAAGACCTTTTTTCCTCTGCTCCAAACCTGCCAGTTCCATCAGGTGCACACCAGAAAGGTTTGTTCTAGTTTCCTGTCCAACTGTATCTCTGCTGTATCTCTACAGCAACAGAAAAATCTTTTCTCAAACACCTCCAGAAAAAGGGTTTGGCCACTGTATGCTTTCCCCACAATCTAAATGTTTATAAAATAGGCCTCCAAAGTCTGTCTTAAGGGCACTGTCTGATGACTCACAGTCATATTACAGATGAGAACTAAGATGGAACAGAATCAGCAACTCACTGCATCTTTGCTGAGTTGGCAGAAAACTCAGAAATCATAGCTCTGGATATGAGAAAACATAAGAAAAAACCAAAGTAAATCTCCCTACTCCCTGCAGACAACCAACTCTACTCAACTTTGAGACATTATTAACGGATGTCTTCCTAGACAGATGTTAAAAATGCATTTTAAAGAATAAGGGGTAAACTAAGTAGTATTTTATCGTGCCTGCACTAACCTTACCGCCCCTTAATTTTACTGTTGTGTGAGTGTTTATAGTAGACATCAGCTCTGTTTTTCTATATTTTACCATCTATTTGCCAGTTGCTATGCGAACCTTTGCTGTGTTTTGAAAAGATGATTTAGCCGGATCAACCAGATGTTCCTTCTGGGTTGATTTTTCAGCCTGGGTGAACAGAGGATGAATTTTGTCCTGTGGCTCTGAATACATTTCCAACCTTCCTTAGACACAGTCCCTCCAGTGGTGGGGAAGGATTCTCCCCTCCCAGCAAGCATCTGAAACTGCACACAGAAAGGGGAGGGGAAAGCAGGAATTTTCTCAGATGCCTCACCTGCATGTATTGCTTACAGGCCCAGGGACATACAGCTCCCCTAATTTGGAGTCAAGAAAGGAGTTTCTTCTTGATTCAGGTTCTTTGGGAGTTTGAAATGTTGAGGGAAGTAAATTAATTTGCCTTTTTATGTAGCATGGTTCACCAGCTGCTGTCCTTTTTTTGGCACTAGTGACACTGATTTCTCCTATCTTCAGACAATGGCAAATCTGGTAGGTTGGTTTGTTCAGTTGGGTTTTGAGAATTGAGGCATTTGATCTGACTAATGCTTTCCTAGGAATGGAGAGTGCTGTGTTAGATCAGGTGGAAGTGGTGCTGGATGAAATCCCAGTAACCAGTTCCCGGCAATGGCCCACAGTGGATGTGTAGGTGAGAATACGAGAACAGGATAAGCATGTGAGAGATATTACCCTACAACACTTCCCCAGCCTGCAGAAAACTACCTTGCAGGGACTTCTTTAATCAGAAACACTGACTTCAGATTTAGTAACAACCCAGTCTCACTAGATGTACTGGATGTACATTAAATAATCACTTCTCGAACATCCCTAACACATACACAAGTGGCAAGGAAGTCTGACAGTACCTACGGGGGTAAAATTTACCAAATCAGATAATCTTTAGTAGTTTCTTGAATTTAAAAGTTGTGAAACTTGTTCAGATTACTGTTAATTGTCATCTTATGTCACCCCTAATATCAAGGACAAAAATTTAGTCCCAGCAAAATTCATTAAGTTCTATTTTTGCTTCAATAAATAAAGAATTCTTCTGTATCTGTGCTTTCTCTATAAAGCAGTGGAGAACAGCAAAGGCTACAAGCCATCTAAGCTTACATACATACTGTATTTTTTGCTTTTCACATTATCATTACAACATAATATAAGCAAATCATTTTCAACTCTTTTCTTATGGTCACATGCAGATTCTGAATGGACTTTTCTTGGATCGCTTGGAGGAAATTCTTATTAAACAGGATGTGCCTCTTCCTCAGGGTGACAGGTTATATACAGAAATTTTTCATCAAAATGAAAACTGCTTCATTTGCTGCCAACCATATGTAAAGCAAGAAGAAAAGTCTGGCCTTAGTGACTCCTAGGAGACCGAAAATGGAGACTAAATGGAAAACACATACATTATAAAAGTTCTTTTTAAAACATAGTTTTACAAGACTCTCAAAACATGGGGAATTGAAAAATATATTCAAACAACTAGGTAGTCAGGGATGCAAACATATACAGTTTTGAAGACATTTTGGAGGTAGATTGGTGGATTTTAAGTCTAGAAAGGACAGTTGTGATCACTTGTCTAATATCCTGCATACTGCAGATGGACAGATAGGCAGGAGGAATACATTTCTACTTTAAGTCCAAATGTATTCAGAGTGACAATAATTGGTGTCATGCACTTGATGATCTGAAGAGTTGACTGGATTGGGAAAAAAAAGTGTGTGAAAATTCCAGTGTCCAGAGTACCTAAATTAACTACTTTTTTTTTCAAAAAGACCAACTTGATCTCAAATGTTGATGATAATGCTGGATCTCTAAAGCATTCATTTGATATATATATGACCTGTCATTGCCAGTGATGGGGCTGTTAGTGGGTTGAGGCTTTCATTTCTCAGTATAGCCTCTTTGTTGTGGTAGATCAGTATTAATTTTATTATATAGTACCACTGACAGAAAAGACCTCTAATTATCTATCCTGGGTTTCTTTATCTGGGGTTTAAAGGCTTGCTATGAACTGATCCGAGAGAGTGTGAAAGAAACACATGGCAAAAGATAAAAAGCAGATCATGTTAGTGAATTTGAGAGTGTTTTGTATCTTCTCTCTTTTTATATTTTGACCAGATATTTTTTGTTTGGTTTGGTGTGAAGTGTGGAAAACTTGGGAAAAAAGTAAATCTTGCCCTGAGATAAGAAGAATACTAAAGAGGCTTTTAAATTAAACCAACTATTATACAGCAAGACTTTTTGTGTATTTGTATATTCTCTGGAATATTCTTGTGTATTCTGCTATTACTTTTTAATAAAGATTGGAAATACACATAAACTCTTGCAGATTCAGATGTGAAATCAAAAAGCACCCTTATTTTAAGACTTTCCCTTTGGGAAAGGAAGTAAGCTGGGCAATCCTCATACAAACCTGAAAGACGTAATACTGACTGCTACAGAAGTTGGCTTGATGGAACTTGTTTTTTCAGACTGTGTAGTATTTTTGTCCTTATGCCATAGTACTGAGGTCGTGCAGTATTATTTAAGCGGTTCTGTTTGAGTCTTTCATCATACTGATGATGCCGAAGAGCTATTGCAATAACCTGGACTCTTACAGTGTCACTACACCTCTGAGAAGTGTCAATGGGACTTCGGTTACAGAGGTAGGAGGTAAGGATCTCTGTCTCCTGAGTAGTCATCTATGGCTTAGCCTATGTGACCCTTCTGCGTGTGAGGTCCTGGTCCCATATGCCACAAGGGCTACTTCATCCTACAAGGAAGGCTGCTCCAAGACTCCAAGATGACACCAGTGGTGGGGCCCCTTTCATGTCCCTCATGATCCCTGTGCTGCCTGGTTTTTGACCTTTCCAAGCCCCACAGATTCCCACACACATCAGACATACAACAGCTTTGCTCTGCTAAGGCGCTTTGCTAGGTTAAAAGTGAAAACTGGTTGAGTAAGGTGGTATCATGGACAGTAGGATGCCACCTCCCCACCACTTGAAGCAGATTATGTACAGAATCAGGGACACAGAAGGGCTACTGGTGCTGCTCAGGCAATGCAACCCTGAGCAGAAGGCACTATCACTATGCCACCCCTGTAACACTGGTGTTTTGGGTAACACGTGTATTTAACTCATGGGACGGTTGGTCTAACACTTGCCTTACTGCTTCTCTCTATTCTGCTTTCCAGTTCTGGCAAGCGAAACTGCCTGTGCTCCCTGTACAAGAGGTTCCACAAATATGTTACAAGTTACCCTGCAAAACAAATATGTTTCCTTTTTGCCCTAATTTGGCATTTATGTCATCATTCAGGTAAAAAACCTGTCCTTCTTTCTCACAGGATCCATACAAGTCACAAGGAGAAAGGTCCTACACAGCAAGGGAGGTAGATCCTACACCTGACTCTCAGCTTAGGGCAAAGTATTGGTGAATACAATGACCTTGGATATAGGGTATATTGACTAGTAAGTGGACAAAGATCTCAATTTGCAGAGTAGCCCAGCAACCGAGAGTAAAAACTTTTCAGAGACAAGGCACTAACCTGTTTCACTAACTTCACTGGGGGCAGGCACTTGCCTGCATCTCAAAAAATAGTGGGGGTGGATTTGAACCTGAGATAGCAAGTGGTTTAAGTTACCTCTGTTTATTTCACACTTACAGCACTATCTTCCTATGATCTGTACCGAAGATAAATTGTTCTTCTGTGGGCATGTTACTTAGTTATCTTAACAGTATTGCTCAAAACAACTAAAGGTCATGTTAGGAGACAATAAAGTCTATCAATTCAAATCACATTAGCACTTCAGAAAGTCAAAGATATGAACATCTGTGGGGTTATTGCGGGGGGAACACAACATTTGAGGTTAACAACTGAACACCCAGCCTTTGAAAAATCATGTTCAAAATTCCTCTGTTGGCTCATGCACTGGAGCAGCAATCACAATTTAGGACAAATAAAATAGAAGGTCAAAATGCTAAAAGTTATAGTGATAATAACTCATGCTCAATGGGAAGCTAAAGCTATTTAAAAAGCACCTTTTTCTTCTGTTCTCTATCAATATGCAAATGTTAGTTTTTCAGTGCTGGAGAGCCATAATTCTTAACAGACAGAAATTTTCCCAACATGAGAAATTGCCCAAATTATATTCCAAGTGCCTCATGAATAGGAACCATGATAATTTTGCCATTGGAATCTACAGGCAGTCAAACCACATTAATTTATTTTTACTTCTTTAATGTAAGACTCAAGCCCAAAGTACTTTATATTCCTTTTTTTTTTTTTTTTTGCGGGGGGGAAGGAGTCAGTGCCATTGTGTCTGTATGTGCTGAAAGTGCAAAAGCTACAGAGAGCCATTGACCTACTAAAAAGGAATAAGAATACCTGTTATAAAGTGCTTTGAACATTTTTTAAAGCCAACACCCAGCTCTATCCTCTGGGTGAGAGCCTAGCACAATGAGTTTCCACATCGCAGCAGTGGGAATGGGTAGCACTTAGCCCAAAAAGTGGGATGCATAGCCTTTTGGAAAGCCTTTTCCCTGGGATGTCATGGTAGTACATCTTCATAGCACTGCTTTGCTGGGTGTCAGAGAAGGCCCAACTGAATAAGTGAAGTAGCATAGCCCACGTACAAAATCCAGCTCACTTGCCTGAATCCCAAGGAATGAGGCTAGGATAGGGGCGGCATTTGTTATTTTGTCCTGTGGGAAGATATGGGAGAAACTCCAGGCCAGATTCCTGAGGAATATCTTCCTTACTGAAACCTGTTCCCGCTTCAGGCTTTTTTGTTGTAGAGGGGGTGAGAGCATGGGCCCAGAGCTGCGTCGCCCATCACCCATGTGCTGTGACTTGGCTCTTTGTCCAGTCCCTCTGTGGTAAGTGTGGCAAACCTCACCAGGAGAGACAAGCCGAGACCCAGGAGATATCACCCTGCCCGAGGAGCTCAACGTAGAAGGAGGCAGTGATGGTAGTGGGACATAGATGAAGAAATATTTCTCAGAGGCACCCCTGCATTGCTAGAGCACCATTTGGCAAGCAGAAAGGCACCCATTGCACATGCCAGATGGGGAAGGTCACCTTCAGACAACATGGTGCACAGCAGAGCAATTGTGCTTTTGAGGTCCAACACACACTGTGGTAGTGGCAACTGTTCACATCTCTTCTCAGGACTCAAACAACTTGACCTGGTTTCACATCTGGATGTGAAACCTCAGTCTTTGTCTTCAGTGCTAAGAAAATCCATGCTTGTAGGTGGCTACCCCATGGTAGCAAGTTCTTAGCTATATTGCAGCACTATCTGCATGGAAACGAAGTATTGTAGTTTTCTACCCTGAACTAAACTAGGCCCTGCCAACCACAGACCCACAGTTGACAACCCCGTGGTGAAAAAAGGTTTCTGTTATCATCAGTGACAAAGTTTGAGGCTTTTGGTATTTGTGAAGACAGAGCAACCAAACGCTGTTTTGAGTAGACAAAACCAGATGCACTAGCACATTCAGGTTCTTACTTTATTTTCAGGTCTTTGGGAAGAAAATTATTAGGAAATAGCTGCAATTTCAATGCTACAATTTTCCAGAACGCTTTCTCTTAATTCATTCCTATACTAGAGTTACTCTGGCTGCTGCTAGTGCAAATTGCATCAACAGTGTCAGGAGCAAATTTTCGGCCTGTTTCTCACCTCCAGCAGTTGATTTCTATGTCTTTTAGCAAGCTGTGCTCTATTAGAAATGTGACAGGAGTTTTTTTCCAACTGGAAACTCAGTCTACCCTCTTCTGCTACGGACGTACCTCTGCAGCACAGCATCCTACTGTCTGGACCGTACCTTCAGCAGGGAGAAAAAGCAACGATGCTGGCAGCAACAGCAAAGCATGTGGGAATGCTGGAACAGGGACAATTACGCTAAAGATAAACAAATTCATGCAAAACTAGTGTTTCCATAAAATGTACTGTAACAAGAATGTTCAAGCCAAACAGGACAAAGACTTTCTGGCCTAGAAATATGTTGTACCTCATAATCACAGTACTTGAATATTTCCTACAGTTTTCTGTGAGAAATACTGATGCTCAAGCATGAGGGAAAACAGCAATGGGTAAAATACTCTGCTTGTGAATAGAAGGAATATTTGAAGTACAATACAGTGGCAACGTTATTTCAGAGACAGGGTAAATAACCCAAGGCATGTCCAGAATAACAGCTCTCCAGTCATCCAGACTCTTCTTAAATTGAATAAGCACCATGCTGACAAAAGCTCACTATGTCTCTTTGAAAATCACCCTCGACTCAATGGGCTCCAATGAGTTGCAGACCAAACTACTGCTGTAGCAGCTCCCTGTGCAACACCCTCCACAGGATAGAATTTTACAGCTATTTTGCTTTTCTGTCTGCAAGTACTTTTGATTAAAATTTACTCAGGGTGTTTTGGTCACTTGGACAAGACATTGGATTTATAAATTATATAGTGCTCTCCCTGCCACACAAGCTGATGTTTGATCATTGGTCCATGCCTAAGCAGCGATGTTAACCTAAAGCCCCTGTGTTCTTTTCTCTTCATGCATGATTCTTGCTCACAGAGCTTCACTCAGAGGAGTTGAAAAGAGGATTTCCCAGTGAAAAAAAAACCTTCCAGAGGCAAACAAACCCAGAGTTTTTAACATCATAATTGTCATGATAAAAGAATAAAACAAATGAACCTAGGAACATTTTATACAATTTACAGTCCTAATGCTTCCAGTGAGGCCAAACGAATAGTTTTAAGAGACATGGTCCATGCATTCAGTGTTTCAGTTAACCTCCTATGAATGATTAGCTCACTGTTGCATATAATGGAGATACCCAACTGGTCTTAATTTGCATTAATTAGTTGTATCCTAAGCCCAGGCTAAATGCACATTGAATATCAGATTAAACTCTTAAAAGGCAATGTGATCTACCAGATAAGGTACAGGAGCAGGATACAGAAGAACTGGATTCTGCTCCTGGATTACTCCAAGGTATCTAGCTCTCCCATCTGTGCCTCAGATACTCAATTAGTAATGCAAGAGAGCAACTTTCTCTGAACAATGCTCTTCAACATATACCAAATGTCAGTGTGGCAACTTGCAAAACGTTTAGGGTGTACCTGCCTTTGCACATCAGAGAATGGCAATGGCATTCAGGAGTGATTAGCGTTAACTGCAAGTGCCTCTTTATTGGTCCCCTGAGCATGAATGACTAAGCCAGTGAGGTACGAGGTGCGTATTGCAGTATAATTAGCCTCTTGTGCTCTCTATCAGCAATGCAACCTCTTCCTTGTACGTCAGTGACCTGCATCCTTGTTTCAGGAAAACCCTATCTTTCTGCAGTGGCTGTAAAGATCTCCTGCAGAAGCAGTGAGCGTTTTAGTGTTCAAGGCCTGAGGAGCTCAGAGAGGAAGAAAAATAATTAGATACATTCACCTAGATGAAAATACAGATACTGAGCCAAATGGGCAAACATTCCCTGACTATTTTTACCCAAATCTCTAAAGCTAATGGTTGGAAACAGCTTGTTGCATTATGGTCCTGCTGCCAAAAACCACTATGAAGAAGGATTTCTGGAGATCACTTCGTCACAACCTAAAGATCATGGCACACTTCTTCCTCTCCTTCAACTAGTTGTAATAGTCACAGACTGTCCCTCCATCACTGCATCACAGGATGTCTGCAGATTACTTTAACCTGCCTCTCCTCCATACTGAGAAAAAGAGGAGCTTTGAGGGAAGGTAGGATTCAGTGCCTCGTTTTAAGCATAGTGAAGGTTCACTTCCAAAGCTGTTGTTTCAACTGTATCACTCCCCTTGGTCCATCTCTCCATTTATTCCTCTTTCTTCATCACCTGAAATCATTTTGTTTCATTTTTTTGGCCCTGCATGGTCAATACGTCTCATTCATTCTAGAGACGATTCCTGCCTTTAGTCAAACCATGGTACCAGGGAATATCATCAACTTCCTACATTTTTTAATAAATACTAATGATTTTTCCCTCTGTCCACTGTGTTCCACAGGGTGGAGCTCCTTTAAAGCACCCTACAAGCAAAATCATTATCCACCCTTGAACTTCCCTTTTCCGCCTATAAAAAATGTTACAACACTTACTGTGCCATTTCACCACCAGCTTGAGCCTGCAATAGAGAGCACTGCCACTAAAAAAGGCACTTCCCTCCCACCCATAATGACCGCTCCTTTTTTCCCCTTTTTGATCCCCTGACATGTGCCAGCTGAAACAGTTGTGTGACAGCACTGTGAAGAGCTGGGAAGTTGACATGGGTAAAAATAACTATATTTTGCTCAGTTAGCTGTTTTCTGCATCAATGCTTGTGCCAGGCTAGAGTAGCTGGCGAAGGGAAGGGGCATAGGGGATGCAGAAGCTGGAATAATCAGCCAGAGAAAAAGACAGGGCAGAACTGCCTCTTTTGGCAGCACTACTGGTTTCTGCTGGCTTAAACTGCTTGTAAAGTCATGGTACCAGGCCACTGGCCCCACTGCCTCTCATGCAAAGGTGTATCACCTCACTGTTTCCTTGTACCTCTCTGTCTCTGTCCTTCTGACTGTCTTTTGTTCTGCCATTTGGCACAGTGGAATTTTAGAACGTGTTGGATTTTGCACAGTGATTTAAAAAATGTAGTAATAGTAACAGTAATAGCAGCAAATACATGTAGTAAGAGAAATGTCTCAACTAACCTAAAATGATATTTTACTCTTTTTTAAAAATCATAAAAAATCCTTACAATGAAGGAACTCTGGTTCATGTAGCTCTTTTGGGCATAGATATATCTTGCTGCAAACTGGAACAAAAAATCCACAGAAGTCAGATGCCCCTGCACCAAAAAAAAATGGTTCCTGACAATTTGCTTCTCTCTGCTCAGGGCCATTGTCTATGTTTCTTGCAGAACTATTTCCTTTTTTTTTTTTAAGAGCTACTAGCAGTTATTCTTTTGAGATAAAATGTTATCCTCTGAGAGATAAAGGCAAATCTTGCTGCCTTGGAAAGTCATTTCCTACAGCCAAAGAATCCACTGGTCTGAAATGTTCCTGAAAGGGCTTTAGCAAAGCAACTTCTTTTCTCGCTTCCCCTCAGCTGTCGTCTCTCAGCCGCCTGCGGCTTTGAAGACCCAGAAGGTGAAACAGTATCTAGAAGCACTTCCACATGGCAGTGGCAGGAGCGAAGGGACCTTTTCGGGCTGAAATAGCAACAGAGGAAGCACACAGATCTGATGGAAATCCTGGGGAACTCAAGGTATCTTCACTATCTTCAATATTCTTTATTCCCTTCCTTCCTGATGACGGGAACAGACTCTACCCAGATCCTGCAGTCCCCTGGGAGGATTCCTGGAGGATTCCTGGGGCTGGAAAGTGACCTGTAAAATCAGCACAGACAGGCTTATCAGTAGGACTTCCTCATTCCCTGGGAATGATGCTTTGGAGAGCCACCTTCTCTTTGGCTTGTCTCCTCTCTTCTCTCACCTACCTACTGCCTTGTTTGTGCATTCTCACTGCCAAATAACCGCAGAAGTGGCAACTATGGGTGAGGCCAAGAGAAGACGGCTGTGAAGCTCTTAGAGGTGCACAGGAATCTCTCTCCTCTCCGTCTTTAGGGGAGAGGTGAGCACAGACCAGTTTCTCTGGGCTTGTGAAAAGCCCATGGCATTGCTGCATCCCAGGTTTAGCACACTGTACCAAGGTAAGGTTAGACTCGGATTAGCACATGTTGCTGTGCCTATACTAGCACTTTGGTTTGGGGTGTTAGCATGGTCATGAAGTGGTTTCCTTGAGGGTCTGCACTTACCACAAACACCGATTTGGCCGCAGAACTGGTCTGGTGCACCTTGTCTAGATTCCTCCTGGGAAAGGCTAAATACATGCCTTTCCACATGTTTCAAGCCCTAAATCAGGCAAAAGGGAGAAGGTCAAAACCAATTCTTTGGGCAGCTTTGAACAACGTTTTCCAGGGATGTATGATGCAGGAGACAAAACAAAATCCATTCCAAGTTAAATCCCATGAGCCACACAACATGAAGTTATAAGGGCCTCAGCACCACCTGTTTCTATATAATAATCCACTTCTCTCATGCCAAATCACTTGCTAATGAAGACATAGCCACTGTTGTGTGATTATATCCTCACTAATTTTCATCATCCAGGCATGAGTTTCTTACATTTCCTTCTGTTCTCCTTACCAAAAGCCTTGATTGCAGTAAAACAGCATAAAGAAACCTGCTGTAATACTGCCAATTTGATGTGTACTTTGAACTGAATTTTGAAATATATTTGAAAACTTACTATTAAAATGTTTAGTGTTCTCATTTCTATCTTCCACTGATTGCTGACACTCAGTAGAAATAAACCCTCCTCCCTTTTACATGTATTTTGATGATTTTAATAGCATTTTCTTGCTTTGTTAACAACCACATGAAAACTTCACAGGGCAGATTTGAGCATGGGCTATGCACACCTGGTTCTGTAACCAGGGTCGCTAGGACCCTAAAGATAGTTTCCCCTGGGGTTTTCCCCTTCTTTTTCACAAAACAACAAACTAATTTCTTACTCTGCTATCTTTTATATCAATATCTGATCTATGTTGGAAAACTCTCACATTTCTGCTGTTGCCTGAATGTCAGACCACTTTCTCCTCCAAGAACTTATAATAAGAAACAGGCAGAGTCCCAGGAGTACTAATAATATTTGTCTAATGACCTTGTCTCAGTTGCACCATAGTGATAAACCAGCAAACAGAGCGAGCACTCGGGCAAAAAGCTTGTCTTTGAAGGTGTATGATATCACGTCAAAAACAGCTACAGAATATTTACTGATGGCTCCGAAATATTTCTCACCTCTGTCTAAACATAGCACATTTGAAGCAAGAAAAGAGGGACTACATCACAGACAGGAAACATTAAATAATTAATTACTTCTTTTTGGCACAAGTTGTACAGCCCTGAGCTTCTTATAATATATAAAATAAGAGTACACCTGTCATGTCTTGAATGAACATGAAACTGGGACTTGCAAAATTGAATACATCTGCAACAAATTGTCTCAGTTTCGAATTGGAAGTTATATTTGTAGTAGGTAGTCACGTAGTAGGATAAGTAGTTTATGCATGTGTGGTTTTTAGTAGGTGGATTTCAGTTTCTACCTTCTATCTCAGAAGCTGCAACAGTATTTTGGCATAAAGGCTTATACTGGGAGTAGGGGAATTGATATTCTTTAATTTAAAACATGCCAGTTGACCTGGTAGTTTGATTCATAGGTATATGCTTTATATGACGCATAGAAACTGCTTTTGCCCCAAAGGTCACAGGAGTGAGGATCAATGGCGCTGGTCTTCAATTCTACCTTGTATCTGCTGTAAAATGTTGGTCAAGACGAAGTCAATACTGTGTCCATTTTTACTTCCCACCCCTAAGAAGGTACACTTTGAGCAACCTAAGCTCAGGTACCAGAAATTTAATGGGTATAAAATGGGCCTTTGCCAAGACTCTTGCTAAACTGAGAACCCATGTGTGGGAATTGCTTCCAGTACCCTTTTCAGGTTAACCAGAACTCATTCTAGTATCTTGGTGCTACAGTGGGCTGCACCATGTAAGCAGAGCAGGTCGTCCATGCACATGCCATAAAGCTGATCTGCACATGCCTTAAGGTAATTTGTTAGGTGTTTCCTGATTTTCCACAGCCTAGTCAAAGCTGTAGCTTTGTCTGGGCTGGCAGACATCTAAAGAAGCATCAGCACTGTAGCTGATAACATGTGAAAGCAGTGAAAGGAGATACAGAGATAATAAAGAATCAGAACAGATTTGGTGACTATTGCTACACAAAACCTGGGGGTGCTTCTTAAGAGAATGCTTGGAAAATGAACACAATCTAAAAACCCTTTACTGCCAAAAAACACTGGTCTTATTTTCCTGGAAATCAAGGTGCAGCGTTCTTTTCCATCTTTCTCTATTTCCTAATGTATGAAAAACAGTTATAAAAAAAAAAAAAAAAGTCATCTAGGCAAGAAGGGACCTCCAGAGAGCTTCCAATCCAGCCTTTTGTTGAAAACAGGCCCTTAGACTAGGTTATCTAGGGCCCTCCTAAACCAAGTTGTGAACATATTCACCCCTTCTCTTGGCAACCTGTTCCAATGTTTGTTCTCTTGGTGAAGGATATTTTCTTAACACAACATAGAATTTCCCCAGAAACAACTCACCCCCATTGCCCCTTGTCCTGTCACCATGCATATGTGTGGTGAGAGTACCTCTGTCTTCTCTGTAACTATCTTTCAGGTTTTGGAAGACTGTGACTAGTTCACCTCGAGCCCTCTCTTCGTTAGTCTGAGTAATCTCAATTTGTTTAACTTTTCTTCATATGGCTATTTCTCCAGCTCCCTAATTATCTCGGTGGCCCTTTGCTGGACCATCTCCATTTTTTTAATCTGTCTCTTGAACTGGAGGGACCAAAACTAGATGCACTATTCCATGTGAGGCCTAGGAAATGCTGAGTAGAGTGGAATAATCACATTGCTTGATCCTAAAAAAGCTGGTGTTGAAAGTACTAGACTTCTTCATCTCTGTTCTAACATCTCCTAGTTTTGTCTTTCATTTTTCCATGTAATTCTCCTGGTTTCTCTCTACATCCATTCTATTATATTTTCATTTCATCCCAAGGCTAATTCAGGCTGACAACACTCATTGTGAAATATGAATCTTTCCCAGGGAACAATGAGATTCAGAGTGAAATAGCATAGCAAGTTTTCAGTATATTCTCTTGGCAAAATGGAAGGCAACTTTGCAGCTTTTAAAATAATACAGTGGAGAAACCATTGCTTCTCCTACCAAACAGTAGCATCTTGCTAGAAGGAACTTGTGTCATCAACTAGAAAAAGAAAATTTAATAAGTAAACTTCCCTGGCCCTCCCTCAAAAACCAGTGGGAAGAAGTAAGCTCCTCCAGACCTTGGAAAAATAAGAAGGAAAAAAATAGAAATATTTTAAGCTGTTAATCTTCTACAGCATGAGTGAGCAGTGTTTATGATGGAAAGGGAATCGCCCTTTTTGTAGGGTTTCTTAATGCCAGCAGACACAGGGGATAGGTTCATTCCTATTGCTGAAAGTTCTGGAATGGTTGCTTTGGCAGAGTTGTGGCTCCATGACTGTTTTGCGATTTGGCAGCAATGTAAATTAAATAGGGAGAACAGTCACCGGAAACCTGGGTACCTGTGGCAAGGCAGCAAGCCAGGGTGACTTGTGCGATCATCCAGTTTTGAAAGAGAACAAATGCATCAGGAAATAGGAAGGTTGGGTTCTGAGAAATGTCTATGGGTGAATTTTTTCTTAATTGCCATTATTATAGCTCAAGAAGTAAAGGGTCACTGGTCCCTTAGTTTGTCAAATATGTCAATTACTCTGTTTTGGCAGATATGCTTATAGTTCAGAAATTGCTTGGCATTTGCTGCCCTTTTCCTCTATTATATCTCTCAAGTATGTTTTTATTCTTTGAACGATAATGAGACCTCTCTCCTGGGAAAAGGGAAGTCGTGAGTGATAGAGCCACTGAAACAGTACCTGAGGTCGGCTTGGCAGCAAGCATGGCTGGTGAGCTAATAAAGCCAAAATTTCTTACAGATTCTTTTCATTGTGACCATGTGATGAATGTCATCCTATACCATCTCCAGTTCTTCACAGAGGAAATAGGAGGTTGGAGTATTTTCGGAATATGCCTCCATCAGAACATGCTCACTGTCTCTAAAACACCTTAACTGAATGCTAATTTCAAAGCCTGTAACATATGTCAAAGCGCATCTTGATTCTTCTGCAAGAATTGATTATTACGGGAGAAGAAAAAAAGGGTGCTGATCCTTTAGATCATAGCAGAAGTGGAACACTATGGTACAGAGTATTTTATTACTTAGATTTCATTAGGAAGAGTATTTGGTCTTTGAAACTTTGGTTCTGTTCAGAATAACAGCAGAGTGTTGGTTCAGTTTCTGTGACATTGCTAACACTGATTAGACAGGGGCCTTGAGTTTTGAATAAACTGAAGAGTTTTTCAGATTCTCCTAGAAGTAAATCAAATAAGAACGGCTTGGAAGAGCTGGCTGCAACATCACAGGGCTTTGCATCAGCATGTTTCCATGGTCACAATCAGGTAGTGAGGAACGCTTTTGTAAACATATCTCAGTGTTCTTTGTCGACATCTCCCTTCTGGTGTCATATGGCTTTCTTAAACACTAGTTGCGTTTCATTCTGAATCGCTTTCCATCACACAAGTCAGGTTACAGATAGGGAAAAAACCATAAACGCACCTTGCCCAAGAGTTAACAGGACTCATATTTGCAGAACATTTTATAATCTTGGAGAAGGCAGTGACTGTCTTCTGCAAGGGTCTGGGCTGCCTAAAGACGCTCAGTTGTCTTGCTGGAATACCCATGCATGGACTGATAACTTCAAACGACTTGACAGTAACAGTGAGAGCCAGAGCAGCTGTATGTGCTGTCATATCACTTATGAGACCCAGGTCTTGGAGCTTCCTGTGCTGGAAATGTGTCTCTCTCCATACAAGAGGGAGCCTGAATCTGTAGAGTAGAAGAAGTAGTAGAGTAGAAGCATTCACTTGCAATTTGTATGTCCACATGACTTGGCCCCTCTACCACCTGCAGCGATGGTTTCTATAATGCACTGAGTGATGCTTTAGTGTTCAAAGGTAATTAGCATTCTTGCAGTGGCCTGTTAAATACAAATGACACAGACTGCCTTATTCCCAGCTTCATCTGCCTCCTTGAGGAGAATGAACAGAGGTTTGAAGATGTTTTGTGCTCAGAAGGAAACTGTCCCAGATTTCCTATTGCGAAGAGAGTGATTCACCATATAATCCTACCAGAGTTGAGGGTTTTTCAGGTTCTGAATATACACGCTTTGTTCCACCTGAGTCCTAGTTAAGATGTCTAAATCCTCACCTGATTTAGCCCCCGCACCCTCACACCCCTTATAACATGAGGAATATAAATAACAAAAGGACAAGCCTTACCATTCAGTGTTACACAAACTTCTGTATTCATTTGAGTCTCTCAACAGCTGTCAACAAAACTCATACAAAACTGTCCCAGCTGAGGCCTGAGCTCTGGACCAAATGACAATTGCTGAGATAAAACCACCTTTTGTCTTTGGAGAAAGAAGAAGAAATGACAATTGCTGAGATAAAACCACCTTTGAAGAACCAGCCACTGAACACCTAATGTAAGGACTTTTCCCTCCCCTGGGAATATGGTAGTCGTCCTCAGTGAAGAACAGAACACCAGTGCCTGTCTGGATGGTAAGGTCACAGGTCCCTCCCAGTGCTATCATCTACAGCTGAGGAAAGTTAGCACCTAAGGTTTGGAAAAGTTTTAGTCCCTCAGTGACCCAGCACATTACAGTCTGGAACTAACCTAAGTGCAGATTTCTGCGTGAATACTGAAAATAAGTTTGTTTGCTTGTTTGTTTGTTTTTAAGGTCAATTACAAATATGGCATATACATAATACTTTTTTTCTTTTTGCTTTTTTTTTTTTTTTTCTCAAGAAACAGGAGGGGGTTTTGTGACTGCAGTTCCTTACTGGAGAACAACTGCGAAATCAGCTGTGTTCAGGCATGTTGGGCAATAAGCTTCAGTGGAGAGATCAGAGCTAGCACAGATCCAGCCCAACACATCAGCACAGCCCTGTGCAAGGCCTTTGAAAAGGGCACAGGACTTTTCACATATGCCTGCACTGCTGCAGATCAGAAACTAGATCAGGTGAGTCTCTGCTCTGCCCCATTTATATGATGAAAACAATCCTCCAGTCATTTCAAGTGAGTGAGGCATGACCAGTTCCAAGGTTTTCGGCAGTGCAAGAAAAATATTTTTTCTGCCCAATGGCACTGGGTCAGGTCCCACTGAGGAAACAGGCTGCCAAGAAAGTGGAGCTGGAGGGAAAACCCTGTAAAATCAGCATTGCTGATTCTTTTGGAAGCACAGGAGCCTCTGCTGCCTCTGGGAATAGCTGTGTTCCTAGTCATAGCTGCTCTCTTGTATTCCAATGCCACAGCAACATTCACGGTTTTCCAATGTTCTGGCATCCACAGAACATGGACTAGTCACAAGCACTATGGCTAATTTGCTGGCCCCAGAGGTCTGTTGCTCTAAACAACTGCCAAGTCTACCTATGCCTAGAGGCAATCCAGTGGAGGCAAGTGTGACACTGGTTAAGTTCTTCATCATGATGCAGATATGATGATGTATATGAATATATTCTGTATATATTCATATACAGAATAATTTAAAATTGCGCTGGAGGGATCTTTCAGATCATTTGTATTCTCTGTATATGTAAGAGATTAGCAAAATTTCACAGGCAAAATTTTTCTTCTTGAAAAATGTATTTTCAAGTTGAAAGAAACAACCTGTAAACCTGTGTGATATTCTTCAAACCACTTTAAGCAGAGTAAACCAGGGAAAATGTCCAACAATTCTGCCACTTGAGTTTGGGTGTTTTCAGAATGAAACATTGGAGATTTTTTTCAAAGTGATAAATTTTGAAATTTCTTTAAATATGATGAAATTTAAAATAAGGATGACTGACAATCCTGTAAACAGTACTTCTTGTTTGATGGGATTTGCAGGGATTTTGACTCTCTGGCTGTGAACCAGAGAACCCACTCACTGTACACATCTAGCAGGTACAGTTTCCATTCTCCTCAGATCAGAAGTTTCTAAAAATCCATTGTGCTCAGAGTTGTTATGACAGCTCAATTCAGGAACTGTGTAACACCTGACTGGGCTTCAGTATGGCTGTGGAAAGCAGCAGAAAACAGCTTTTCAAGAAATGTTGGCCATGAGGGTTGAATGCAGATGTGATCTGGACACTGAGTAACCTGGAGGAGACAGCAGTATAGCGAGCACGAATGTACTCGAGGTAGCAGGAAGGGCCATGAGATGGGCCTACTACTTTCTCATGTCCCCTAACCTGTGAAAATTAATGATTTTTAGATTTTCATGCAAGCTTTCTTTAAGTTTCCTTTAAGGTATTTCAGTGAAGTAGCTAAGCTTTCAAGAGTGCCCAAGCCAAAGCAACTCCTCCAGTTTTTAGTGTCCTCAATGGGCTGGCAAGGTTGAAAATTAAGGTTTTCCCTACAGATGAGGAATAGCTCTTGGGAGCATTGAAGCAATTTAGGTGTGTTAAACTTCAGATTCAGACTTCAAGAATTTACATAAAAGGTCTAAAGTGCTTCCACTAGATGCCACGGGCTATAGGATAGTCCATAGACTATTAGATTCCATTATTGTTCTCAAAAATACCTTGATATACCAAGAATGCTTAAAAATAAAGCAAGTGTACTATTATTTTTTTCTCAGATCGTAAGTTTTTTCCCCAAATATTTTTTATTTTCCATAAATCTTTCAAATATTTTGGAAAAAAAAAATGGATACAAGACATTTTTTGTTGTTGAAGTAAACACATTGGGAGTGAAACATAAACTGATTGTTTCAGGGGAACAGAGGGCCAGGGAAAAAGTAGGGATTTTTTTCTAAAGTAATAAAACACACCAAACCCAAAGACTATTGTGAACACTCCAGGTGGACAAATTTCTTTTTGCTGTCATGCATACAAACCCTATGAGCTATTGATAAAGATTGTTAACTTTTTTATAGCACACTTTAAATCACTAACATACTATAATTCTCTAATAAATTAAGAAAATAGCATATGTTCTCTGTCACCTGCTAAACAGATGGCAAGGAGTGTAAATTCATTTATTTGACTTTCTTTTTTTCATTGCTTTGGGCATCTTAAATTTAAATAATCAGATTCAAAGCACTAACTTCAATCTAAAACAGGCATGCTTTGGAGAGAGGAAGGATCCTTTTTCAAAGGAAAAAAAGGCTCTGGTAAACAGTAAGCAATTAGCCACAACATGCTACCAGGGATTGTTTAATTGAGGCTGCCATACTAAATTAACCAGACACATGCCCTTGGAAGGACTAGTAAAGCAGAATTACTTACAGATGTTTTCAATTATTCTGTATGAAACCATGTGCCACTTCTTTGATTTTTTTATTTGTTTTTCCACTCCAAATGAAATTAAAATGCAAAAAAAAAGTAACCCAGTCCTTCTTTCTCCCTAAATGGTAAGACTTGAATGATTGCACATTAGCTGCCAAAGTCTCTCCGGGCTTCTCAGTGAAACTCTCTGTGGATGGATTCACAAGATACGAGTAACTTACAGTTCTCATCTAATCTTAATGCCCATCCTATCAAGTTAATCTGCCCTAGTTTCAAGCTTTAAAGAGCAATTATGACTGCTTAGTTTTACATGTCCCATAGATCATTTGCTGTGGAAAGCTGTAAACCAGCTCATAAAGCAGTAGGGAAAAAGTCCTTGCTGCCACATCGAGATTGAGTGCTTCAAGTATAGAGAGGGTCTCTCCCAGCACTGAGCCAAAGATTTTTTGATTCCTAGTTAGAATTGCTCTTTGAACGGTCTTGCAGTCTTGTCTCAAGTTTCCTCACTTTGTTTTTTTGTCTTTTGTTTTTAGACCTGTAGATACCATTTTCAGGAAGTTATCATCTTATGAGTTCTCATATGTCATGTGAACTAAATTTGTGGGCCAACAACAAATTCTCTGTCCCTGAGGACATTTTGTAATTGGACAGCATATGTCTGCACTAGGGGTAGACTAAATGTACAAAAGCAGACAGAGTAAACAAAGAAAAAGGTCTTACTTCAGTAAGTCATCAATGAGATGAGCTCAAATCTTACTATCATTTCTTTGGAAACAAAAAAAACCCCAATCTTTAAACTCTTTAACATCGGTTTAGCTAGTATCTAGAAGGCTCCTGTAGTCTTACTTGAAGTACTCAAGCTTATGACCGAAACTCTAGTTGGCCCAGTAGATAGATATTCTAGGTCATCCTCTGGGTCACCAAACTATTTGTGGTGCCACCATAATTTGTACAATTTAAGGCTAAGCATCTGAAATCCAGATATTCCAACACTGCAATTTTCTTTTTAGTACACATCATTCCCCGCATAGTCCCGAACACTGGACGGGCTTGGACACTTGGTCACTGGCTGAGAGCTCTGTGTGTAGCACATATGGGGCCAGCATATGAGAGAAGCCAGCTGGGACGTGACTCCGTAACTCTGTGCATAAGTGTGACATGAGCACTCTGTGGGTGGATCCTTGATTCTTAGTCCCTTCTCAGCTTGGATCTGTACATTGTCTAATGGCTAGTAAATATAACACAATCAGGCTAAGGAAAGTCTAAACCTTTGTATGAAAATAAATGAAATCTTGCATTATGATCAAATCAAGAAGAGATTATATAAACCTGGTACCATAAACAGGATACAGAGCACTTAACTACAGGCACTTAACAGCAGTGCCAAATTAGGACTTTATTTGCTATTGGCTTCTCTTCTAGTCACTGGCAAAATACTGGTACTTCCAGCATAGAGAAGGAATTCACCCACAGCAGAGATCTGTGCAAACACAGGACAGGCATGACACAGGTCTGGGATGGGGCACAAGCTTGACCCTATAGAGTCTATATTCAGAGTGTTATGTAGACTCACTCAATATGACTCAGAGTATCATATTGCCACAAGCTGTTAAATTTTTTACTTACAAACATTAAGGACTTCAGGTATTTATAAATTATCTGTAAGTATATAGTACGTAAGGAAAAAAAATGCTTTAGTTATCTATTTAATATCTTGCTTCCTATGACTCAAGAAATACATAGCCCCAATCTCTAGAATGAAAGGGTCTATATAGTATCCATTTTTAATTTAGCTCTGCCCCAAAATCATGTGTTCATACAGGTAAAGGATGGTAAACAGTGAGGGTCAGTTATTTTTAATGTTAAGAATAATGATCGGTATATGTACTGTCCTACAACCAGCATGTAATATGAAGAGATCAGATGACTTCCAGTAGAATTATAAAGATAGTGCATCCCATTATTCAGCAATATCTCAACACTCTAACTATGTATTTTCAGCCTAGGTTTTCAGACGACTTACCACACAATTTCCTAGCTTCTGTGGGTTTAAGTTTATCCCTCATGTTATTTTAATGTAGCTTTGTGGACTTTAATTTCCTTTGAGGATTTTATAGAAGTAAAAGTATTACCCAAATGCATTAAAAATATTAGTATTTGCAGACTGTGGTTTTTTTCCTGTAGTCTGGAAGCAACTCCCACAAAACAGGAAGCCATTAACTGCTATGAACTGTGGAAATATTGCATGAGGTACTTATAAGACATTTACTGATGGAGATAAGGGGTCGGTTAGGGAAATACTGGCAGCAGCAGTATTCTTTTCATTAGCATCACAAGACCTTATTAAAAAAAAAAAAAAAAAAAAACAGAGACAGAGACAGAGAGAAATCTGTACTTTAAGGCCAGTTGTGATGCTTTTCAGAGTTTGCAGTTATAGGGAAGCCCACAAAAAAAACAGTGCCTCATATAAGTTATAAATGTGGGCAAGCTTAATTGCTTTTCCAAATCTGAAGATTCACAGGTAAGGAATGGCCTGCCGCTGGCTCCCCTGACCTTCACTTTTAGGAAAAAACATACAAATTGATGTCAGTGAATGAAACAGTGGGGATGAAACACAAGAGCCATTGATGAGACCTGAGAGATTTATGACTTGAAGGTGGCTGGAATTTAACCCGAAGGTGAGCCAGTCACTGCAGTGCAACAGTGTTAAAGACTTTTACTAATCTGCCCTGCTCAAAAGCATTGGCATCTGCATCCACTGCACTAATTTAACCTTCTGAGTAGCCGGAAGGTTCAGTCCCTTATTTAGCACTTTCCACTGAGCTGTAACAGAAGCTTTCAGATTGCTATTTGCAACCATCCTGGAAGATTACAGTTGGAGCAGTAACTATGGTCTACAAGCTTGAATTTGTGATCTGTTCCCTCGCAAGGGAATCCTGAGTAAAGCCAGAAAGAAATAGAAATGCAAAGCCAGTCCCAGTTTCAAAGAGGAAGAAAACGGCAAGCTTACAGCAAAAAAGAATTTAAAAAAAAATGTCTGAAGTCAAAGAAAATCCAGAGGGAAAAGGGAAACCTAAAGTCAAGCCAAAGAAAAGACCATGTAGATCAATGAACAGAAACAGAAGACAATTATAGACAGCCAGATGATCATGGGGCAGCGCAATCCTCCTGGCAGCTTCTGAGGTTGAGATACCTTGCCCTTTCCTTTGTTAAATTTCCATTGAGGCACTGTCAGGGCCCAGAATATTGTTAAGCATTTCTAAAGTGAAGAGGGAAAACTGTCTAGAAAACACAAAGAAATAACAGTCCCATAACCCCTGGAAATTTAATGCTTGTGACCTGAGCTTGTGAGCATCCAGTGTGCTCCTAGTTCCAAGGATGTTTGTGTTACTTGTTTGCACCAGATTTCTGTTACATTTAATGTCATGTTTCAGGTGTCCTCTGGTAGTCTGGAAGGGCCAGAAAAGAAATTCCAGTCTTTTCCGTACTTGGTGCCCATCTTGGAAAGGTGAAGGAGAAGACAGCCATCTTCTGGTTTGCCATAGCTGGAGATAGGATTTAGGCAAGAAGTGCGGCAGCACATGGTGGCATTCAGTTCCTGTACCACTTGTAAGACTATCACATTCAGGATTTAGCCTGTAAACCTATCTGGGGTCAGAAGATAATTTTTTCCAGGTCAGGCAGGAACCTCGCTCTTCTTTGTAGCATGTATGCCTCATAAATAAGCTAATAGCATTATTTAATACATTTGCAGTTTTTGCAAAAATTCAGGACTTTCGATTCTTCTTATCACTAGCAACTACATAGAGTGGACTGAGAGGAAGCATCTTTCCTGACCATATATACATTTCTAAATGCCTGAAGCTGAAACACTAACCTTTGAGGCACAAAGTGCCTTTTCCTATCTCTATTCCTCCTCCTTACCGACCCCTTAACAGTGGCTCGAAGTTCCCAGTGATTTGCAAAAGGGATTTAAAATAACATGGGACAAATCTGTGGCAAATCCATCCTTGTAACACCTCCTCTTCCCAAATTTGGCTGCATTTTAAGACTGAAAAAATCCATTTTAGGTATTGTCAGATGACTAGTTTAATAGTTTCAGAAACAAATTTAGCAAAAATTCTGTCTTCTGATGAACAAACTCCAGGTTTTCATACCCAAGCTGTGTGTAATCCAACCCCTACAAAACCAATAAAGACAAAAAATAACATTTCTGTAATGACTGCTCCCAAGAAGGAAGGAGGAGCTCAGAATAACCAGTTGCTGCTCCCACTGACCCCCATTTTTGGCACATCAGGAAGCCTTCTCAATGAGGTGTAAAAGAAACAAGAGTTTTCAAACTCAGTGTTCCTGTCCTGCCAAATATTCACAGAAGCTGCTGGCAAAATATGTGCCTCCTCCCATTTCACTGATGGTCCACAGAGAGAAAACCAGCCTTCTCCAAGAGCCCAAGTGTTGTGCACTTTTCTACAGTACAGGGCAGAATTCACTGCCCACAATAACCCAGAGCTAAGTCTTTCAGTGTCAGGAGGGTAACTGAAAATAAGGAGGAGACCGGAAGAGGCAAGCCATGAGGTATCTTACAGTTCTGTGCTCCCCAAAGGAAAAAATGACTGCATCTAGAGACGATTGCCCACATTAATTTCTATAGAATTTGTTGGCACAACTCTGGTGAAGGAAGGTAAAACCTTAGATTTGCCCTCCTTTCAGTAAAATCAAGGTTGTCCCCACTGCAAGTATACATATATATATACATATATGTATATACTAAGATGGGACATGAAGGCAAACACAGGGTCACAGTTAAATCCCCAGTAAGTAGGTAATGCATTTTGGATTTATTTGACATTGTTCACCAAGGAAGGTATCACCACCAAAAAAAAACTAGCTATCAAAATGTGAAGTGTTCCAGCTTCTTGCAAGTTCCACAATTACTTAATAATCCCAAGAATTTAGGGCATTTTTTCAGGTTATGTTAAGTCAACTGAAGTGTCACATGCTGTTAGCTCACTTTAGATCTGGTCTTATATAATGCTACTGTAAAACGTATCCTGGTAGGACACATCAGAAATAAGAACTAAAAGCACATGGCTCTGTGTCCATAACTCAAAGAAAATTTGCCTATAGGTAAATATAGGTAAAAAAGGACATTTTCAGTCACACCTATGCTGAGTGGTTGCCAATTGCCTGGCCGTGGCCTAGCAATTCAGGTTTTGTAGGGTTATACATGCACTATTAAAAAGTATGAATGAATCCATAAAAGCAGAGCTCAGTATTCCTTATTCTTAATTTATTTTCATTACTGTCTGAAATGTGGCTTCTTTTCTATAGCATAACTTGATATTCTGGTTGTAAGAAGGTACACACAGAGATATTGTTCCTGGAGAGCATATTACTGCTGCCGATGTTCATGTTTATATGATTTCTCAACTGTCAAAATTTTAAAGCACGGATCTTGGCGCCAAATGACCTGTGTAAGCATCCGACACTGATTCTAAACCTTCTGAACCTTCTCCATCATTTCAACTTCATTTGCCCTGTTACAGCTGGGAAGAGTGCGTAGACGTCCTCACCATACCTGCGTACTTTGTGTCAGAGACCCCAAGGTGGTCTGGCGAAGCCAGTGGGTGCACATGATACGGCATGGCACAGAACAGGCTGATGAAGCCACTGTCATATGGCTAGATAGCCTGTGGGTTCAAGCTGGCTCAGTTGGACAGGTGAACTCTGCTGTCCTCTGTGTTCTGCTTCTGCGGTTCCTGCGGTTAGTTCAGGTATCTGCTGTTAGATACTGTCACCTAGACACCTCCAAAATTTTATGCAGGGATATTTACATTACTCCACACATAGTGTAACAGTGGTGGCATCAAATTGTCATCTATTTTAAAAAAAAAATCTTCGATTCAGTTCAAAAAACAGAAAACAAAACCTTTGGCCAAGCCTGCTACTTGGACATGCAAATGTAGGTGATAAAACAGTAAGAAGATATGGAAATGATCAGCCATCAGCATCTATTGAGCAATATGACAAAAACCTTCACATTTTCCAATCTAATTTCCTCAATGAGCCCAGCTAAAATTGCTTCATATACCCCTATTTAACTAGTCACTAACACACTGCCCAGGTTAGACATGATGAAGTACGGATTTCAGTGTCTTCTGCAATGACCAATGCCTGCCTTATCCTGTCCGCCTCTGCCACACCTTATATTCAAGGTGAAAAAGGATCCTTGTGGAAATCAGCATAAGAATGGGTGTCTTCCATGTGGAAAGCCATGTGGTGTTACACCGAGATACAGAGATACATGAGATACACAGAGCCAGAGATACAACCCTGTGATAGCCTGGGAATTGCTGGAGATGGACCATTGCTGATCTGAAGTAACATTGCTCAGAAAGGGAAGGTTAGGGCAAAAAAAAAAAACAACAGTGGTGTTTTGGAATGAAATAAGGTTTCTTAACACTGATTGGGCTGTGATGTATTTCAGTTTGATTAACACCTATCTAATCATTATGTTAAGTCAACTGAAGAACAGCATTAGTGGTCTCAGTGTTGTGTCCATAGTCACTGGCTAATATTGAAGGGTAGGGGGTTCATTTTTTACGTGAGTGATTCAGATTTGCCCCTGTGCTTACAGAACAACTGATTGTGTGGTTAGGTTAGACTCTGTCCAGTTTGTCGTCCTGTGTTTCTGTTTCTGTTGTTCCAGAGAAAGCAACACAGATGTGGGTGAGCTTTTCCGTGTGGTGGGATAAGAACTCTCTTCAAAAAGAAGAACCTTGTTATGAGACAGATTTGAGGTGGTGTGGGGAGATTAGTCACTCTGCTGTCTGGAACACTTCTGTTAACTGAGATTTTTCAAATCTTGATGAAGAGGGGATGCAGAATTTCTTGGTGTCTCCCAGGGGGTGACATAGCAGGACAGTAATGGTGGTTGAGATAGTCTCCATGCAAACATCAAAAATGGGCCATTTCCTCTTACCTGCATATTGCTCAATTGACCATGCTTTTCCCCATTGTAGTCATTCCTCTACAAGTCCATCCAAACCCTCTCTTCTAAATGGTTTGCCTGTGATATTCTTATCCCTATGTCTGCAATTCTGCTTCTATCTTTCTCTTTCCAGTCCCTTCAGATTTTTCCTTCCAGCAAGGATGTTTCCCAGATTGCTCACAACTCACAGGGCTTGAGCACAGGGTAGGGCAAAGTACAAGAAGTACCAGGACCAAGACTGAACATTAACAGGAGGAGAAAGAGCTGCCACCAAGGACCCCCTCAAGGAAGGTCTGCCGTGACAGGCAGGGAGGGGTGCTAAAGTTGTTTTTTCAGTGAGTTCAGCAAACAGCAATGCTTTTAATATCCAGTTCCACAGAGACAGATTGAGAAGCAGAGCCTTGGTCTCCATTTCTTCCATGTCAGAGTAGGTCCTCACCACTCCTTTGGCATCCAGCTCTTTCTTTTTCCTTGAATGTACAGTTACATTATTCAGGTTAGTACAGTATCACATGCTTTACTGTGCTATGTGTGGTTGAGCTACTCAAGCAACTGGAAGCACCCAACTGTGTAATACAAGACTCTACCCAGGGAACATTATACAGCATCACATAGACACACGTTACTGCCAAACCCCTGAGTTTCCCTCATGCTGGCTTGCTCTTGCCTACTGTTTGTATCACATCCAAGCACCATCCCTCTTCTAGAAAAAGGGGAGGTAACAGGAGGTTTCTTTTTTTTTGAAGGCTTCCCTTCTTGTCTCTTCTAATAATGCCTTCAGATCATTTCTCTGGCCTAAGGAAGCTCATGAATGCTGTAAGAAAAAGTCATTTCTGTCTATTTTGCTTTAGGGACTTTCACCTGCTGCTGCACCCTGTTTTTATTTGATTTTAGTAATTGCTCTCTCTCCCTACCACCATTGTTCACACATGTAGTCCTTTTCTTGCTTTTACTGTTGATTGACAAGCTTATCAGAAAAGGTCATCATAAGAAGAGAAAGGAGTATCAGGCATTGGCATTCCAGTCCCCACATTTTCCCTTTTGACTTTTTTCTTTCTTTTTTATTTTCCTTTTTTTTTCTTTTTTTTTTCATTTTGTTTGTTTCATGCAGTGCTTAGGTTACAAGTGTGAGGAGTGAGTGTTTTAAAGAGCAGCAATAGACTGATGACACTCTGTGTTCCTATATCTTTTCATCCTCTTGCATTCTCTGTGGGGATTGTTTTTTTGCTCTTTTTGTCAGCTTTGATCCTGAAAACCTTAACATGATTTGGACAAAACCTCTTGTTCTAGGTATCATCCAATTACAGAAGCACTGGTAAGAATACAGCAGAGCTTATGTTGAGTTCCTGTAAGTTCTTTATAGATCTGTTTTTTCTAGATCACCACCCAGTGTGTTACCCAGACTGCGACTTGGCAATTTCTTGTTGTGGTCACTGCTGTTTGGTTTTGGTTAAATCAAATCCATTTTTCATTCAGCAGTTTCAGTTGCTCACCTTAAACAACATTTCTAGATTGCCAAGGTACTTGATTGCTGTACTTAGTTATGATTTCAGTATAACTCAGCTGTTTATTACAGCCGAGTGAGATGATTCAATTTTCTTGCTGATATACTGAATTCTTGTTATAGCAGGAAACAAACATTTTTTTGGTAAGCTAAGCTCATTTTTTACAGTGATGAATGACTCACTGAGAAATCATTCTTGACAGTGGCTTCAGTCATTTTTAAACACTATTTTTCTAAGTGAGGAAGACTGTGTTTAGTTGTTTTATTTTATGGTACAGGCTAGCACATCTATGGGTATTATTAACATTTTACATCCTCTAGAAGAGAACTGTGGCATCCATACTAATAACACAGATTCTCATTTTATTTCCCATGACAGCTAGCAGGATATTTTGATCTCTTACTAGGTAGAGAAAGAACATTTTTTTCAAGATGAATTTACCAGTTCACAAAAGAAAGAGTAATAGCCACACTTCATTAAGTCAGTCTTAATTACCTTGTACATATAACAGCCCCTTTGCCTCTAAGGGGTTGTAGGTAAATCCTTACTGATAACAATTGTGGGGTGAATGACAAGAGTTGTCTGAGACTGAAACTTCTCTACAGTGTCTGCAATATCAATATTTCTATTCACAGGCTAAAAATTTGAAGGAGTGGTTAGATTTGCATATTTTATACAGCAGCAGTTTCCACTCTGACATTTTATGTGCAAAGTCTTGGCTCTCAGATGGGCAGTCTATGCCCCTAAAATGTAAAGCTAATAGCAAAGATGCTGATGGGTCTTGATTTGTGCTACTACTCTCCTTGTACTGTTTCTTATGCATGTGCCAATGTGTGCTAAGCCTACCCAGAGGAAAAAAACAAACGATTCTGCAGCCCTAAAAAGATTATGCATTAGAGGTCCTTTTCACTCATCACTGTACAATCTACACCATGAGTATTTCCATACCTATTTGTAGAATCAGGGCTGTAAATCTGGCCATGATGTTTCCTGACAGTTTAAAATTACTCCTGTTTTGATTGTCCCTCTCTAGGCCTCTTGAATAGAGCTGAGAGGAGCACAATCAGACATGACTACAAGTGACTGGGCTGAAATAATTTTCACTCAGAGGTGAAAATCCAAGACTCATCAATTGCCACTGTGCATCTAACACAAGTGTGGCACTGGTGAAACTTGCCATGCCTCCAAATTCGAAGAATGCCAAACACTTTCTATTTAAATAGTTTTCAAACACTTTGCCAAATGTGAGTCACTGAAGGAAGTGGCAAGAGGAGGGTGGGCGACCATGAGATCAGGACAGGGAGAGAGAAAGGGAAATTTGGACCGGTAGAGAACAGGACAGGAGAAGAAGAGTGGAGTCTGAGACTGGATGAGAAAGAGGAAGTTAAAAAGGGGAGCTATAATTAAGAAGATGGAGTTACACGTGTCACAGAGAGAAAGAGCAGAAAGGGGTGGCAGGACTGGGATTTAGACTGGAATCCAGAGGACAGGAGAGGCTTTGCCAGCAAGCTCATCCTCTGCTCCAAAGACTAAAAGGGCACCTTTCCCCTGTTGTCAACAGAAACACAATTTTAAAGCACAGGTTTCAACCTTCACAAAGCTAATTTGCAGAGAAAACTACCTATTTCATGCCCTAACTGCCTGGTACTATTTATTCTATTAGCTCCAGAGGCTCAATAGACATCTGCCACTGGAACTAATTTGTCTATCTTCCTGTTGTAGAAACCAGTATAATACTAGATGATGGAATTTCACCTTGTCATTTTCTCAAAAACTAGGAAATAAAAGAAAGCTGTATTCCAAGAACATGAAGAAAGCAGAATAACATACTCAGAGAGTTAAGAAGGTCCAGATGATATCCTTGAGTAACCGTACACATTATGATAGCCAGGAATTAGATGATTACATATTACCATTATTTGCATAAGATGCTTCATCTATCCTTGCTTAAACTATCAATACCATTTCAACAACAAATATTCAATATTTGAGTTTTCCTATAGTTATTTCCCCAAGTCTTATTTAATACTTACAACTCAACATCTCCGAAGGCAGAATAATTAATTACATCACAGTTTTTTATGGCTGTCATCATTGTAGAAACAAGGTGTTGCCTTTCCTTACACTGATGGGGGGGGTGCGGAGAGGGATCATTTTCCCCTATTTACTTCGGAATTATGGCTCAAACTAAGGTTAAAAGCTATCTACCAGAAAGGATCATTTGTCTGAGACAGCTGCAGCCTGGCTTTTTAGCCCACTTACCAACTCCAGATATGAAGACCAGCTCCCCTTGACTGTATGAAAAGAAAGCTATCAAAAGTAGTCAACACGGATTCACCAAGGGGAAATCATGTTTGACTAACCTGATAGCCTTCTATGATGGCATGACTGGATGGATAGATGAGGGGAGGGCAGTGGATGTTGTCTACCTTGACTTCAGCAAGGCTTTCGACACTGTCTCCCACAGCATCCTCATGGGTAAGCTTAGGAAGTGTGGGTTAGATGAATGGACAGTGAGGTGGATTGAAAACTGGCTGAAAGACAGAGCTCAGAGGGTCGTGATTAGTGGCACAGGATCTAGTTGGAGGTCCATAACAAGTGGGGTCCCTCAGGGGTCAGTACTGGGTCCAGTCCTCTTCAATATATTCATCAATGACCTGGTTGAAGGAATAGAATGTACCCTCAGCAAGCTTGCTAACGATACAAAACTGGGAGGGGTGGCTGACACACCAGAACATACAGCCATATGTGCCGCCATACAGCAAGATCTGGACAGGCTGGAGAGTTGGGTAGAGAGGAACCTGATGAAACTCAACAAGGGCAAGTGTAGGGTGCTGCACCTGGAGAGGAATAATCCCATGCACCAGTACAGGTTGGGGGCTGACCTGCTGGGGAGCAGCTCTGATGAAAAAGACCTGGGAGTTCTGGTGGACAAAAGAATGACCATGAGCCAGCAATGTGCCCTTGTGGCCAAGAAGGCCAATGGCATCCTGGGGTGCATTGGGAAGAGTGTGGCCATCAGGTTGAGGGAGGTCAACCTCCCTCTCTACTCTGCCCTGGTGAGGCCAGATCGGCAGCACTGTGTCCAGTCCTGGGCTCCCCAGTTCAAGAAGGACAGGGAACTGCTGGAGAGGGGACAGCAGAGGGCTACAAAGATGATGAGGGGCCTGGAGCATCTCTCTGATGAGGAAAGGCTGAGGGACTTGGGTCTTTTGAGTCTGGAGAAGAGAAGACTGAGGGGGGATCTGATCCACGCCTATAAATACTTAAAGGGTGGGTGTCAAGAGAATGGGGCCAGTCTTTTCTCAGTGGTGCCCAGGGACAGGACAAAAGGTAACAGGCACAAACTTGAACATAAGAAGTTCCATCTAAACATGAGGAGGAACTTCTTTGCTTTGAGGGTGGCAGAGCACTGGAACAGGCTGCCCAGGGAGGTGGTGGAGTCTCCATCTCTGGAGACATTCAAAACCCACCTGGACACATTCCTGTGCAACCTCTTCTAGGTGGACCTGCTTTGGCAGGGGGGTTGGACTAGATGATCTCCAGAGGTCCCTTCCAACCACGTATCATTCTGTGATTCTGTGATCTGGGAGTGCTCAGCAGGCTTACATGGGTACACAGAAGATGAGGAATGTAAATTTGGAGCCATCTTGTCAAAGTTTGGTCTGTCACCATGTGTAAAGCCTCCAGTAGAGGCAGGAGAAGAGTTCCCTTCTGTGAGGAAAAGTACAAATATCTCAACCGCGGCCACATTGTAGGTCCTCAACTGTGAGATTATCCTTGCTGTTTCTGATGTTTTCACCTTCATTCACTACACACCAAAATTTCTCCATAACGGAGGCAAGGATCTGGGAGAGCAGGTTGCTCACTTTACACTCCTGATCTGTTCCTAGAGTCTGGTAGTGTACACTGTTTGGGGCAGGGCTCCTGAAAAAAAGAAATGATTGTGTAATTAAATAGCACATTGATCCATATACAACTTTATTCTGTTTTGTCTGCTCTTATAAATACTCAAATCTGATATCTAACTGATCCTTTATTTTGTTTTCCATAGAACTAAATGCAGAAGAATGCAAAACTATTTCTGAGTGTTTATATAAATTAGGCACATCTCCTATTTATTTTTTAATTAAGCATGATTTCAATGAATCTTCAAGATTTTAAAATGCAATATTGGACTAATATATACCTTATCAGTGTCACTAGACCATATGTACCTCCCACCATACCTGAAACCTGTGTTTTCTTTCTCTTGCTCTTATGCTTTGTATTTTTTTCTGTTCTCATTTAAAATACCAAAACATCTACAGCAGCTTCTCTTACTGCAGAGCATCCTAGCTCTTACATCAGATGGTGTACCCCATTTTATCTGCCCCATGTAGTTCATATATTCATGCAGCTTTGGTGGCAAAGTTTTTTCTTGACCACATTCAGTGCATGACAGAGTTCTGAGCATATATTCCTTAAATCACATAAATAATCTACGTTCATTTACATCAAGCACTATGGGATAATGGCAACTGACAGGTTTCTGAGCAGGTTTGCAGTGGGCATGATAGATGCTTTATCTCATCACAGCCCAGAAGACCTCAAAATCATCAGCTCCTACTGTAACCACTTCTGCGTAGATGTGACTCTAGCTCCCATGATGGCAGTGTCTGTGGAGCTTAGAGGAGATGTCTTCACCGTTTTTCCAGTTTGCTCAAGCTTTCTTTCTCTGTGTTCTGCTCAAGCTTGTCTCTGTCTCTATCACAGTTTCCAAATCTGAGAACAGGAAAAGTTCTCATCTTTGAGCTAGAGGAAAGACACAGACAGGCTGCGGGAGAAAGCCAACTTGTGACTGCTGTAGCAACATCACACTTCTCCAAAGTAGCCAATAAGTCAATTCTAACAACAGTATGTAAGTCTTTGCCTTATTCAGAGTTTTATTCTGTGTGATTGTACGTCAAAATTGGCAAGGACAATCTTTGCGTGGGAGTATTGTGGGGGTTTTGAGTTAAATCGTTTGAATTCCTTTTTTTTTCACATTATTTTTATTTTCCAGAAGAGTAGGTGGGGAGACAGTCAAGCTGGATGGAAAAGGTGCTACTGACTCATAAGGATGAGAAATAGCCAGCCTTAAGAAGGCATTTTGGATTTATGCTTGCTGATTCATAACTTCCTACATACATGTGGGGAAAAAAGTGTGGATTCTGCCCTGAGCTATAATCTGCAGGAAACCCGCCCTCCCTTCACAAAGTGAGACAGTAGTTTCAAAACTGTAGGAGGACTTAACTTCAACTCCCAGAAGATGTTCCCATGAAAATGTTTAGAATAATGGCCTGAAAACACTATCCCCAACCACCAAGTCCTACTTTCTCTGCTTTCACAGAGAAGTCTAAAACCAGCTACAGCTCAAATTTCACAGTTAAATCATCAGGAAAAAAAAAATGTACTAATCAAACAAATAACAGAAGATGGTTGAAAAGGAAAGGCACTAAGGGTTTTGTAGAGAACTGCTTTTCCTTTTCCATGCAAATGCTACTAGATCAGTTCTTTCCCTTACATCCCAAATAATTAAATTAGGCAAAATAAGAACACAAACAAACCCAAGAAAAACAAGAAGACAACAATTAAATAAGTGCAACAAGTGTTTCATTTCAAAGGGACTTAAATCTCTACTTATGTCCAAACAGTATATTGATTAATTGCATCTTCATATGGCTGCATGGAGTCTGAAGAGGGACGATGCGGTAGGGAAAAAAAAAGAATTTTGGAAAAAATTGAAAAGACTCATTCTCACTGCTCAAAACTAAATGTGTATTGCAGATCATGTGAAACGTGAGCAGCCACAGAATTCATCTTCCTTTACTTCTTGTTCGCTGAAATGGCTGCACAGTGGACGTACCCAGCCTAAGGGACTGTCTCAGCAGTAGTGCACAATATATCCCTGAGCTGGAAATAAAAACAAGATATTCCCAATTTCTAACACCATGGGCAAAAAGTCAGATACTGTGCCTAACATGTTACAGGCACGGTCATTCAAACTGAAGTCCTCTGTTAAAGTCAGCTTGTTCCTGAAAATACGTGTTCAGAGAAAGATGATAATCAGACAGCTTAGTGTTCTGAAATAAGTTTCAAACGTATAATATATGCCCATGAGAGCAGCGAAAGTTAAATCTAGACAGGCTTAAGTAAGTACTATGAAATCATTATATCTTTTTCCAGGACTCTTACATACACAGGTTTGAGCTTTCTTGAATTTCTGATTCAGGCCAGAATGAGGATCAGAAAAAGACAATAATAATGGAAATGAGAAAAAGAGCTGTATTTAAGAAGCTGAGATGCTGAAGAGATCTTATGTAGCTTGTGCTGGCAAATTCAAGACATAATGTAACCAGAATCATCCTCAACTAGGGAAAACTCTATGAAGCAATAATGTGAGCAATGGAAAGCATTTGACATTGGTGGAATTATAGGAATGAACAAAGCAGAATTTGGCTTAAACTGTTTAAACACAGTGCTGCCATGGCAAAAGATTACACAGGTGTCCTGGGTTGAGAGACACAGGACTATCTTTTCTTCTAATGCTGGGGAAAATTGCACTTTTAGAAGACTCCAGTGTCTGAATTTGTGAAAATATTCACTTTATAGCCAGCCAGGCTCTGTGGGATTCAAGGTTAGCGTTTTCGAGTTTTGCCAGGTGCAGAGACAAGGAGGAGCAAGGCCTGGGCATTTGACCCAGGCTGGCCAACACGAGTATTTCATACCATGAATGTCACATTCAATATAAATTAGAAAAGTTTGCTGCGTAGCTGGCTCTCTCCCTGATGGCGGCGGTCCAGACAACTCCTTGCCCTGGTGCCGGAGCCCTGAGGCCTTCCCTTCCTCCTGAAGCCATCGTGTTCGCAGTGTCCGATACCTGCTGTCCACTGCTGGGAGTGCACAGCTTCCTACTGATATAGTTGGCTGAGTATAATTCCTGTATATCCTATATCAGTATCGGGATTAATACTGGTTCTTTAGTATTATTGTTAATTATTTAGTCTTAGTCTATTAAATCTATTTATATTTCAACCCTTGTGTTTCTTTGTGTTCCCTGATTCCCCTTTCCGGGTGGGGAGGGGCCATCAGGTGATAGAATAATTGTCTAACGACATAGATTGTTATGGGTTCTCTCAAACCATAACAACAGGGCACAGTGGAGTCTACAGTCAAATCCACAGTCTTCTCTCATATCAGTTTATTTTACTAAGAAAATACTGGTTTTCCAGCTGTCCTTCTTGGCAAGCTTTGCTGGCACCTAGAGAGTAAGTAGGTGAATATCGGGGTGACAATGGCCTCCAGCTAGCAGAAGAGGTTATAGTCAGTGGAGGTGCCCTCACCCCAGGAGCCTTCAGTGGGCTGAGGCATGTCCTAACACCCCATCTGGCTGTTACCCTGAAGAGAATTAGTTGTTAACTGCATGAAAATACTACAGTTGGAATTGTTATCCACCCACTTCCTAACACCTACCCCTCTTCCTGATGTGATGCTTGCCCTCACACCAGCTTTGGAGGTCATAAGGCCTAAGGAACACAATGGGTCATGGGCAGGCACTGGCCACTGCCACCTTACAGGGACATGGGGAGCAACCACCACATACCTCACTGGGACATGGCAACACACCACACACTTCAAGGGGTCATGGACACCCACTAGGAACTTCACGGAGACATGGGCACCCTGCCAGGATGTGGGACCCTCCTCTTGGCACTTGGGCACCTATGGGGCACCTCACACCCACAGATGCCTGTTTTCTTCTGCCTCACATCCCACCACACAGGGAGAGCAGCATTCTCTTGCACCACTGCCTTTCATGTTGCCAGTCCGCTGGATGTACACTGTAGCTGGACTTGCACGGGGAGCTAGAGAAAGCTCTCCTCTTCTTGCTTTTTCTTACACCTTCTTCTTGGAGTAATGGTGCCAGAGCTCTTTCAGGTGGAGGCAGTAGACATGCCTCAGGCTCCTGATCAGCAGGTGTTGGCCTCAAGCCAGCAGACCATGTTGTAATCTATGTAGATGCCCTTTCTTTAGCAGTCTGTCCCCGCGGAAGATTAAGCCGTCCATCCTCTTCCCTGGAAATGACAGGGTTGGGGGTACAGTGAAGCGGACAGGGACTTTGGGGACCAAGAATTGTTCTGCTGGGTTTGACTTCCTCTAGAAGAGCTCCACCCTCACAGCGCTTCTCCAGCCAGCATGTTGGGCTGAGGAAAGTTCCAACAGGCCCTTTGTTGTGCTGGGGTCTCCAGGAGGGTTTCAGCCCTGCAGCTTGAAGTGTCCCTGGGGAAGCGGCCGAGGACCTCTCGGAGTCTGCTGAGGCTTTCTTGCCCATGTTGGGTTTTGTATTTTCATTACAAACCTTCTTGACCAAGGCTGGTTTTGTTCCCTGGTCCCCATAACCCAGTCCTTTCCTGTGTGACTGATATTAATTCCCTACCTGTCTCTGGGGTCTCTTCATATTTCTCCAGAGGTCAAGTTCAGTCCAAGCCATGGAGAGCTGCCATGAAAGAGGACCGAATGACTGCCCCGCACGTGTCTGTGCTTGCAAGGGTTGCCAATGTGACAAGCCAATGTCATGCCTGGCCCTGTCATGTCACAAGGCCTTTCCCCAGCCACCCAGCAGGAGGTGAAGGCAGAGGCAGAGCGAGGGAGGACCTGTGTAGGCAAATTTTGAAGTCTGCTACTCCCATTGATGTGCCCACTGGTGGACACTGAGCCCAGCAGGGGAGTGGGGAACTAAGACCTACGGCTTTTGGGCTGTGCCCTGAATTTTTCAGCAAGAAGGAGCTATGCCCAGAGCTCCATCCCAGCTGTGTTCAGCGCTGTGCCCCAGCTGGGCAGCCATGACATAGTTCTGCTCAAAATTCTCTCAAGGGCAAGTGGAAGCCCATGTTAAGAAGAAAGCAAAAAATTCACTCTTGGTTTGACAAAAATCTTAACCGTTGAGAATTAGGAGTATGACTAGTCTAGAAACATTCCTGGAGGGACATGATCCTAGGTGTACACTGGTCACTGCCATCTCACTGCGACATAGACACCCTATCAGGATGTGGGTTGCTCCTCTTGGGACATGGGCACCTCAAAGCCATGGCCTAGCCAGGGTGGCTGCAAAGGGCAGTGTCAGAAGCCTGGCATTCTGCACCAGAGGGCAACTGCATCAGGCCCTGTGAGCTGTGGCCCCTACACCTAACTCTTAGTGTGCCATATTGTGGGGCAGGTGGCCATTAGATGTGGGCAAGCTTGTCGTGTACCAAATTTCCTTTAAAGGGGTCCTGGGTGCCTGGGAACTTAGACAGGAATTAGACCAGAGCTGCTGCTGCTGGATGCCAGGCCTGTAATCCCCCAGTGGTTGGTGTTGCCTCCACCACAGGGTGCTTCCTCTGAGGTTTGAGTGAGTTTTGTATGTGCACTTTGACCTCCAGTTAATTTGTTAAAATTACCTGAACTGCAGAAGATCTCCAATACTAGTTTTGTAAAAGGATATAATCTGCAGAAAGTCCAGGTTAAAATAAAGTTTTGATTGTAATGACAACTTTTTGTGTCATTGTTCTACCAATGATCCCAAATAAATCTGCCTGTCCTCATAGCATTGGGTGACAGAATTAATTGGCATAGTCAGGATCCTTGGGTTAGAATGACAACTGATTTCCCTGAAAAATGGTATCTATTGCAAAAGGGGTTTATGGAAAATGGATGGCAAGATCCTAAGTTGAATAAGGAGTGACTAGAGGCAATAAGCCATAGTCTGAAAGTCATATGGAATGAATTCAGTAATTGGAAGGATATGTATAAAATAAAGAAAGACAGAGGGAAGGATGTGCTGTCGATTACCTACAATATAGAAAATTGAGAACTGAGGGGCTGAGAAGTTAGAAGAAGATATTAGAAAGTGGAACAGTGAATTTTTAACAAAGAATTAAGAATTAAAGTTAAATTAAAGGCTGGCAGCAAGTCTGGGAAAAGGACACATCTTGAAAAACAATTATTGCCACAGGGTACAGAGTAAGCAAGAAAACACCATGAAACACTAGTACAAGGTAGCGATCTAGACCCCATAAAAGTCTGCACAGCTGTGTATGATAGTGACTGGGACAGAGACACTTGGAAATGGCCAGATGGATCTGATGAGGAAGTAAGTAAAGCAAGCAACTCTGTGCCAACACAGCCCCTGATTAAACAAGAAGTTACTACTGATGACCCACTTAGAGACAAACTGCTAAGATGGGATACCACTAAAGTTCATTATTTTAGTAGAGATGATTTGCAAAAAGTTCAGATAATGTGTCAAGAACAACCTGGGGAATCCATAGTTGAATGGTTATACCAGCTTTGATGTGACAGGGCAGGAAGAGTGTCTATTTGCGAGAAAGGCAGAAGATTTAGACATAGATCTTGGATTTTTCCTCTCCCTCTGAGAAGACACCACTCGGACCTTATGTACTCTATCTGTTAGATGGGGTACATTATAAAGACTGGAGTGAGGAACCCTGTTCTCTTGGCAGGGCCCAGATGAATTGCAGGGAGCATTGTTACAAGTGGCTGTTGTAACATTGCATTAAGCCAAAGCCTAGGGCGATGAACCTAGCCCTTGGGAGGTTACTGCTATGTCCTCTGATTTGAGATCTCTTGGGAAGAGGGCCATGGGGACACGAAAATTAGTTTTTATGCAGATACATCAGGGGCTACTCCTTTCTACAAGCACTCTGACAGACCGTTTTGCAAATGCAAGAACTAAACCCTGACAAGACCCTTAATGACCTTGGCCTGACCTGGAAGTTGAATGAGTGCTCCACAAAACCAGTGGACTAATCCAACCAAACAAATCAAGACTGTTAGTGGATATACCAACCAAACTGAAGGTGAGTGAGCCATGCAAAATGAGTGGTGGTGCACCTGTCTAAATCAGGGGTACATTTGCAACTTACTTCATTTTTATAAATGATAAAATGAGAGGAAAAGGCCTCAAGTTGCACGAGGGGAGGTTTAGATTGGATATTAGGAAAAATTTCTTCACCACAAGAGTTATCAAGCACTGGAACAGGCTGCCCAGGGAAGTGGTAGAGCCACTGTCCCTGGAGGTATTTAAAAGATGTCTAAATGTGCTGCTTAGGGACATGGTTTAGTGGTGGACTTGGTAGTTAATGGTTGGACTTGACGATCTTAAGGGTCTTTTCCAGCCTAAATGATTCTATGATTCCACGAAGTACAGAAGAGTATTTGGGTCAAATTCTGGTTTTAATTACATCTGAGTAAAACTGTTACTCGCAAGCTCTTCTTCTGAATCAGAAGGTCATGTTTGGCCTGTGGGAACAGGAATTTAGACCCATTACCATCCCCCTTGGAAGACTACTGTGAAGCCTGCTACAAGTTCTTCTGGTGCTTTTGCAGTCCCCAAGGGACTGCATTTTTTTGAAGTCTGATAGAGACTTGGCTCCTACCACCATTTTAATGAGCAGGCTTTTCCCGTATGTAATGACTCTTGGAGAGGCTAGAATAGAAACTTTGTTTGTTAACTGCGCTGAATAGCTTTATGAATGAACACAGCAAGAAGGATCTGTGGTAGCACTTCTATTCTGCAGTTTCACAGAACAGCATTGCCCTTTACAAAGGGAGAAGGTCGGAGACAAAATGAGAGGTACAGAGCAGGTTTGCAAGTTGTCACAATATCTGGGATTGTTCGAAGATGAGGTTTTCTTTCAGCTGCCTCTAGATAACGAATTATCTTGTTTACTTTCATCACGCCAGATGTCACCAAAGTAATTTTGATGTTCAGTGGCTAACATGAAAGATTTACAGTGTAAAGCTTTGCCAATGAAACATTTGAAGAGCACAAGGGCCACTTTAAAAATAGACATGGATTAACAGCAGCCGAGTTCATCAAGACATCAATTTCTTTATTATGTTAGGAAAAGGCATGATAGTTTCAATAGTAATAAAAGGAAGATTCCCTAAGA